>NC_057688.1:6684236-6812326 GCF_014466175.1 Vespula pensylvanica
GAGAGAGAGAGAGAGAGAGAGAGAGAGAGAGAGAAGGAGAGAGAGAGAGATGGAATGAGAGTAAGACGGACGACATCAGGAAGGGAGGTCGGGGTTGAAGGGATTGGTTAGAATATGGGGAGATAAAAGGCAACGTGCATAGAGAGATGCTTGGGTAAGGCGATGCTCGAAGAAGAAGGACAAGGGAAAGGACGCGAGGTGGTTTCGAGGGGGTGAAACGTGGTGTGAGCCATACTCTGAGATGTGGGGTGAGGCTGGAGAGAGAGAGAGAGAGAGAAAGAGAGAGAGAGAGAGAGAGAGAGAGAGAGGGAGAAAGAGAGAAAGAGAGAGAGGTGGTACTTGGTGGTTCGGTGTGGCCGGGTAAACCTTTCCCGACCCTTAGCAACGCTCTCGCGACGCGCTATCCTGCGGATAACATCAGCGCCGGCTTCAGGCCAGGAAATGAAAATCGCGCCGACACTGTTTAATTTAGATAAAAGCATATGTTACACGCCGTCGAGTAGAGGATACCGTTCCTGGATTTCCGTCGTTTTCCAAGGAAAACGCCATTGTCTTTATCGGTATACCTTGAAATCGCTTCTTTGATAATAAAAAAGAAAAAAAAAAAGAAAAAAAATACGAATGAAAAGATTCACGTTTGATGATGAAAACGCACTGTTATTGCGGACTTGATATAGCGGATCAAGGAGAACAAAGATTTCTTTTTTTGTAATATAAAAGTAAAATATATTATTGAATAAAAAATTGAATTGAAAATGAAAATATATATTGTTGGTTGAAATTGAAATTATTGCTCTCGAAAACGATCGTGTCTTTTATACCACAGTAAAAATGTTGCAATTTCGAATAATATATATTATTACCTAAGTTAGTGAAATTCCATGAGGCTATAAATCATATCCTAAGTTACTAGGACTAGGCCAGAAAAAAAATAAAAAATGTATTATACATAGAACAATTGTAAAGAATCTCGTTCTTCCATTCCATTATTTGATAAGTATAACTGATAACTGGCGATATAAACTTACACTCCTTGAGAACTTACAAACTTATAACATAATTTATATTTTGCAACAATAAATGACGCCATAAGAAACATATGATTTCGCTTATAACATCAATTTTACCTTAAATTATACATAATCCCGTGACCTACAAAAAAAATTTACAACATACGATGTCTTCCATTATACCAAATAAATTTGTTAAAAATTTTTTTCGTACAAGCTCTTACGAGCATAGTTCAATTTTTTTAAATATACGAGGTACCTTGTATATATCAATCTCTATTACAATGTACTGTAAATATATATTCTCAAATGAAATCTTTAACAATTTAAAAAAAAATCTTTAAACATTCTTTTTTAACATTCATAAATTTTAACAACGTGTTTTAAAATATAATATAGCTATATAAAATTCTCGATATTTTAAAAATCATTTATATTAGTGAAAATTGAAAAGAAACTAAAGTCAAAATTATCAAGCGGTTAGATCTTAGTAATATGCTACTAGAAGGTTGGGATCCTGGTTATAAATCTTCGAGTTGAAAGTTATTCAAACGAAAAGGAAAAGATTTTCTAAGGTTCTGGATTTAATCAGATGGATGAACCTTCGTTTTTAAATATAATATTTTGTCATTTCAAAATAATCTAATCTGATTATTAGAATTGTAATTGTCAAGTTTTCGTAATGCTTTAGCAAAACTCTCGGTAATTTACGACATTTTGATTTTCCTTCAGTAAAGAAGATTAGGTATGGAATTGTTACCATCGTATACCTACTAATCTATGACAAAGCTTGAAAAATTAACGTAGAAACGAAGATATTTCAAGAAGATAGATATTTATGTCATTAACCGATACAATATTATGTATTTCCTGTTTTATCTAACGTAGTCCATCTTCGTTACACAATTACCTATTACCGATGTTTTCTAGATAAAAAGTATTAGCTAAAACTACTATTAGTTAAAAACGAAATTGTTTTACAGACGTGAAACAAAATTTTTAGCAATAAAACAATAATAAATCAAATAATAATTTCTATTCAAAATTTAAACGAACGAGAAAGATAATGTTATACGTTCGAAAAAATTCAATAAAAGATGATAGAATAAATCTTATACCACACACGAGATGATTTTGCAATTTTTTTTTGTTATCTCAACAACAACACCTTCGAACCAACCAATCGTAAGTCGAATATCAAGAAAGAGGCTGGTTTAGCGTGACGAACGGAAAGAAGGAAAGAACGCGAGAGATCTCGCAAAGAAAAAAGTTGATTGCAAGAAAGGAATTAGCGAAAGAAAGAAGCATCGAGAGAAAGAGAAAGAGAGTTTCCGTCTTCTTCTTCTTTTTCTTTTTTTCTTGCTTTCTCTCTCTCTCTTCTTTTTCATCCTTCGTTTCATCGTTTTTGCCGAGCTTTCCGCGGCTTTCTTTTTCCTCGTAGCGAGGATCTTTGTCTACGGAACAACTCGGCGTAGAAAAAGAGGACGTTCGAAGGAAGGAAAAGAGAGAAAGAGAAAGAAAGAGAAGGAGAGAGAAGAAGAGTAAGAGAAAGTTGGCTGGCTATGCAGGCGAAGGAAACGTAGGGAGGGGGGTTGGAAGGATGGACTGGGATAGTAAGGGTTCATGGGATGGTAAGGGGATGGTAGTGGAAGGAGGGTGTGCGACGAGGGTTGGAAAAGCGTTGGTGCGGATCTGCAGACAGCTCCTTGCACGAATCGAAGAATGGCTGATTCCGAGAAGAAGGAATAGCGAGTGGAAGAAACGAAAATAGAGGAAAAAAGGAGAATCGCTCGGGTGGTTAGAAGGTGGGATATCTCCCATTGGGGTCCGAAGATGTTTGGACAGATGATGATGCTGATCAATCTTTCTATCTTTCTCTTTTTCTTTTTTTTTCTATCAACAGCGATTTTCTCTCTTCTTGATGTTTTGATGTTTATATTCTTATAATAATCGAATGTCTTACATAACGATATGAATAGAAAATTTGTTTGAGTACTTTGGAATACAAATTTTGAATATATATATATTTGTATTTACGTTACGTTACACACACATATATATATATATATATATATATATATATCTGTATGTATATGACGTGTATATAAAACGATACTTCCTTTATGAATTTAATCAAATGAAATATTATGAATTATGATTATACGTTTCAACACACGGCACGTTTGTCGACCCTCCAAGTTTTATCACCGTTGAATGTTGGACAAACGCCCGAGGCTATACATATTTTCTTCGGATGATAACCCGATTTCTTGCGTAGATCGTCTATGGAGAAATAACGAAACGAAGCTTTTCCTGGGAGACTAGAGAGATATTTCGTTATTTCGATAAGAATATTTTCACAAATTATCAGTTTATATGAATAACATAAAATTTATATAAAAAATATAAAATTGATTCATTAATATACATTTATATAAAGAATATAAAATTTTATTGTTATTCAAAGTAATACGTATTACGTAATTTTTTCAATAAGTCCTTCAACGAATCACAATATTCCGTATAGTTGTATACAATATTTCTTTTTTAACATATGTCGTACACAACAATTGTTTTTGAAATATATAAAAACAATTGACAAAGAACATAAAAACTTTACGAGAAAACACGTGTGTTTTCGAGCGTGTATCTAAAATCAATCGAAAAAGAAAGTCGACATTTTTCTGTGAATGTTTACACGAAAGGAATGCTATGTACCTTTACTAGGTACACTCGTCTTGAAAAATGGAAAAACCAATAAATGTTGTATATATTAACGTCTATGTATATCGTATACCTGTCTTGCTACGAGTGTACTTCAGTCCGAAATGTCCCGACGCACTTGTAGGAGGAGCCTAAGAACAATAGGGTTTTGACAATCTTCGGAACCGATCGAAGCTGATTGGTCGAACTGTACCTAGGCTGAAAATATAAATTTCGAAGGAATTCTGGAAGAGCATTAGTGTATTTATAGCAGTTCACCTCTTTGTGACTCGTTTTTACTTCGTCTAGTCAGCAAGAAGCACAAGAGGAAACATGCAGTACAACGTGAACAATCACATATTTTATTCCGAAAACGACGTTGTTCATCGTGAACAACAGTGCCAATGGGAAATAATGCAACCATCAACTTCATCTCTGGAAGCCCAAGAGACTCGCTTAACAGAACAAGAATCCGTGAATAATAGAAAAAAATCTTTTTCTTCTTCTTCTTGTAATCAAGGTATGTACATATAAATTTTTTTATTGCTACGATTAAATCTAATTTTGATTTTCTTTTTTACTTTTTTTTTTCTTCGAAATCACCCATTTTACGTCTTAAAAAATTACGATAAACGGTATTTCTCTCGTAATTTTGCAATTTTTTACGCGAAAAATTTAATAACATTTTCATTTCAAAAAAAAAAGAGAGAGAGAGAGAGAGAGAGAGAGATGCTCTATAACGAACTAATGTAATACAAGTATCGAAGCTCTTGCACTTAGTAAAGCAAAACATTTCTCAAAGGTCGCTCAGCGGGATAGCTGTTTACTTGCGAGGAAGTCAATATTTCTACTGACAATGAGTTGTTTGAACATCCGGACATTAGATCCGTGTAAATTGGATTAAATCATTACCTGTGTAAACGGAATCATATATTGAAAAGATTTACAAACGAAACCGGCATCCAATACCTTTCTAAGATCATTGAACTTTCAATCTTGAATAGATAAAAAAATAACAAATCGACAAAAGAGAGTTAAACATTTCTTTCGATCGTTTTATCTTTCTCATTTATCTCCGTTTTATTTTTTTCCATATTTTATTATTTTATTCAAAAGTCTATATAATGCAACGAGATTAGCTGCATACTATATATAACTGTTTTATCAATTTTCTCTTTTTCTTTTTCTTTTTTTTTTTATCTCTCGAGAAAAAGAAATATTTCAACACCGTTGTCGTATTTACTAATCACCTGTGAAGTGATTAACTGGGAATGCATCTAAAATTACAATCTCTTCATCGTAGATTTGAGGTTATCTTTTACTATAGTTGGAGCTTGGAAATATTTCGAAATCGTCAATAGGTGTCTAGAAATTCAATACGAACAACATCATGTAGTTATCTATAACGCGAATCATTTATCTTGCAATTAGACGGAGAAGAACACACGAACACACGATCGTCGACTTCGGTAGCTAGGGGTAGTAATTCGTCGGCTTGGGTTGTAAGGGTAAGGGAGCCGCTCGTCGGATTATAATGTATCACGAGGAAATGCCTCGTCTTGAGACGGGAGCACTCAATGGACTATTAGGACATCCTGTGGTATAACTCTCGAGTAGCTCGACCATACTGTATTTTGTAACCGATAAACGTGTCATCACTGGACCAAAGTGCTTCATAATCCTACGATTACCTTACGCGTGATTTACCTCATCGAATCGTGAATAATATACTAATTCATCGAATTAATCCTCTTATTTCATATTTTATTATGATTAACGATCCATTTCTTTTTGTCATTTATTTTTTGCATTTATTAATAAAATAAATTAATAAAATAAATTAATTTTGCGCAAAGTATATAGTATTATCTTCATATTACAGAATCGACTAAGAAACAACGAAAACGAACCAGAACTGCATATACGAGCTTTCAGTTAGTAGAGCTCGAAAAAGAGTTTCGAAAAGGACGTTATCTTTGCAGACCTCGAAGAATAGAAATGGCGGAAAGTTTATTTTTAACGGAGAGACAAATCAAAATATGGTTTCAAAATCGCCGTATGAAGCATAAAAAAGAAGAGATCTTAAAGAATCCGTGTAATACAATGGAACATAACGAAACGAATGGGAGTTATAAGATGAAGAAAAGTCGGAAAACACGGACTGTGGAACCGATATCTACTCATCAATATGTTCCTCCATCCAATCCTATACCAATGGTTGCTTATCAGCAACCATGTCTACCAACATACATTGAAAATGAACATATAGAAACTGGAAGTTCTAATTGTATTCAACAATCTTCATATTCGTCATATAGACAACCCATGTATCCTCAGGAAAATTGCATGCCTCAGATACCAATGGAAAATTATTATTTAAATAATAAATGGCAGCAAAATTCCATAAACGCAGCTCTACCAACGGTAGAAAATAATTATTCCTATATTTCAACGGAAATGCAAGCTCCAACTACGGAAGTGCCTTTTGAAGGCACCTACTATAATAATATTTGCTCGTGGTTGTTAGAGAACACTCACGAACAATGTGCATCAAATAATGAATTGGAGGCGGCTTTATTAAATGATCTCCAAAACGATCAAAATTATGAGAGTGTCCCTCAATTTTTAAATTTATGACATAAGAGTAAAAATTTTAGAATTATATATTTTATATTTTATATCATATTTATATTGTATATTATATTTTATCTTGTAAATTATATAATTTGTATATTGTGTATGTTGTATATATTGTGTATGTTGTACATATTGTGTATGTTGTATATATTGTGTATTGTACATTATATGTTGTCTATATTATATTTGTTGTATATTGTACATTGTTTTAATATTATATTTTTACTTTTTATATCAACATTATTTATTTGTTCCTTGTCTAAATTAAAATCAAGATATTATAAAGAAATATAATTTTTCAAATTGAAATTATATTTATAAACAAATGCAAAAAATAAGATATATTTAAATTATATCTTTTATGGCCTTTTATCATCTGATTTTTAAATGAAAATCTTACTTTACTGTGATATTTAAACTTGTAGATATCAAACGATCAGATATGGATGTATATCTAAATGTAAAAGATATTGAAATAAAATAATTTATCTTTTAAAACTCTATACCTAATATTATAATGCATCTACCATTTAATTCTCTTAATACGAGTATAGTCAAACTCATTAGTAAAACTAAACGTTATCGATAATTACCGTAAAATTATCCAATCGGCACATCTGTCAGCAAATTCGTCAAGTAAATCACGTTTGTGTTAAAACGAGCGAAGAGGTAAGTTTAGAAAAAAAAAGAATTCTTGGTTTACAGTTATGCATGACATGCGTTTAGATTCTCTCACGCGAGTACCGTAAAATCCAGTTGCATTTCCCGCTGATAGGTCGTAGAACGTGTTAGGTTGATAAACGCGTAAAATATTTTAGACTCTTATCTGAACGTTAATAATATGGTATAAACATCGGGTTCGAGAAAATTAATGGAGAAAACGATAATGTACGTTTAATCTAGCCGCTTCCATAAACGGATATCGATTAATTAATATAAAATATATCGAAAACTTTTAGTTTTCTCGTATATATGTACGTATGGATACGTATGTATGTGCGTGTGTGTTTGTATGTATTTATATATATATATATATATATATATATATATATATATATATAAATATATGTGATTACAGATTAAGAGCCAGTTAAATATCTCTGGCCAATTTTTTAGAACCAATAAAAAAAAGAATGTACGTATTAAGAAAAGTTTCAAATGATTTTTTATTTTTTCATATTCTCTTAATAGATTATTTATATTTGACAATATATACTGTTGGTTAGCTATATAAGCTAATATATTGTTAATTATTAGGCCTATACTTATTATTTAACAATCTTTTAATTATAATTAATTGAATAATCTAATGAATTAAAAGAAGCACAGAGTATTTCATAAGAACGATTAAAAATTATTAAACTTCTGATTTAACTGAAAGTCAGGCATTTTATTTCATTTTCTTATAATATTTAATGCATCATGAAAATTTTCTTAATATATTTTTTTCTATTGCTTTTAATATAAGAGACATTCAACTAATCCCTAATTTATAATCAACGTGTAATTATACGTGTTTGTATCTATATGTGTATATATCCTGATTAAGCACGAAACGAGGATACATGTTGATAATTTGCATCGCATTTTAATAAGTATATAATCCATATTGATTTTCGATTACTGTTACCAGAAAAAAAAATCACTTGTATCCGCGTATAATAATTAAATTATTAAAATATGAAGTAGATACATATTAATCAAAATGATATATCGTATAATCTTGCGCTTTATTTTATCATAATAATACTTTATATCAACATAATATACATAATACGAACAAATAGTAATACAAATCGAATATACTATTACTTCAATAATCTTTTTCTAATTATTGGAAAATTTATTCGATACACAAAGAGGACACATGTTATAATATAAAAGAAAAAAGCTATCTAAAGTATATCTCATCGTTCATAAGAGATCGCGGAAAAATATTTGAGAACCTTTAAAGCGTATTTGTATTTTGAAACGCGAAGAGACGACGTCGAAGGGAGAGGTGATACGAGAGAACGAAGTACGGAATAACGGGGGTGGTAGTAGTGGTAGTAGCAGTGACGGTAGTGGTAGTAGTAGTAGTAGTGATGGTGGTGGTGGTGGTCCTCTAGGTATAAGGGTGGTAGCGAACAGAATGGAGGGGCACACTCGGTGGATGGAAGGAAGGGCGAGGAAGTGGAAGAGGCGAAGAACGGTGAAGGGGAGGGGGGAGCTTGGGTTTCAACCATGATTTCCATTCGCCAGCCATCCATCTTGTTTGAGACTGGAAACTGACAGATAGACGCGGATCCGAGTGCCGGTGACGTGGCAAGTCTTGCACGATATATGTGCGCGTATGTGTGTCCAAGTGAACGCGCGAGCGCGCACATATACACTCTCTTTCTCTCTTTCTCTCTCTCGCTCTCTCTTTCTTTCTCTGTATCTGTATCTATCCGTGTGTAAGTTTAAGTGAGTTACGCGTACCTTGCCATATCTTTGAGCCAACCATCTACCCTCCTCGCTCCCTGTCTACGTGGAAAATACGTTTTCCGTATAGCAAAGCGAGAGCTCCCTTGGAACATCGCGTTTTAAATTTCTTGCCGTCCATCGCGAACGTCGCACGGTTCCTTCCGTGCTTTCTCTTTCGGTAAAAATCGTTGAAAAGAGAGAGAGAGAGAGAGAGAGAGAGAGAGAGAGAGAGAGAGAGAGAGAGAGAGAGAATGATTCGAAGCGTCACCATTTCTTTATTAAATCGTATTTATATACCTTGTATTTTGATGTCTTATTTCAGACCTACATTACGAACTAACAATTCGATGGATTCGTTTTTAATGAATGCAAGTCATAAGTAATTAGCAGAATTATTTCCATGAACAATTCCGATCGAATTGAAAAAAGAAAAATGTGTCAAAAGTAAACATATATATGTACCTATTCGATAGAAACTTTACGCGTACATATATGTATATATTCTAGATTTACCAATTTGACACGGGTGCCGTTGGAAATAAGAAATACTCTTCCGTGTAGATATACATGAGTGTGTAAGATCGATGTATGAGTTAACAGGTATAACTGCATAAACAGCTTTCACCCGATATACGCGGCGGCTGTTCTACCAATAAATACAATAGATCACGAAACGGACGCTGTGGATCCATACCTGGATCTATGAGCATTTGAATCTGAATCAGACATTTTTCGCCGTTCGGATTTACCGCGAATACATCCGAGAGATATTCCACCTTTATCCCGAATGAATAATGGATGGATAATATTAAAAGAGGTCCCGGCCATTACTCGCATAAGCGAGTTTACAAAAATATTTCTTCGAATTATATATCCAAGTAGATATATAGGTACACAGTTATATATTTAAAGTATCGATTACTTAGGTATATAAATTTTTCTGTACGATCATTTCGTAATAAGCAATTGAATCGAAATGAGAAAAAGAGATATAGAAAAAGTTACGAAATTTTCGATAATATGGCGAATTCGAATTCTTCTTCTTTCGAGAGGAGAAACGAAGGGAGTCGGGAAGTGAACCGGTGGGGTCGGTTTCTACAGTTAAAACGTAGAAAAATTGAAATGGGCGAGGCGAAAGAATGAATAAAGATCAGAGGAGAAGAAGAAAAGAACAAGAAGAGGGTCGTCGGCACGTGAAGCGGCAACTTGGTTGCCTTGGCGTGGTCTGGTATATGTGTATGAGAGAGAAAGGGAGAAAGAATGAGAGAGACGGAGAGAATGAGCGAGTGAGAAAATAAGAGAATGAGAGAGAGAGAGAAAGAGAGAGAGAGAGAGAACTAGTAGAAGGAAAGGGGCAGCATGTCCCTGCACGCGAGTGATATTAGGTAGAAACGCATGAACTTTGATATATTCGAGAAGGGGGGGCCTCGAGGCGGTAGAGGTGAATGGCGGAAGCAGAGGGCAGCAGAAGGCGCCATACCGCGGCAAGTATCCGAACTATACGTGACCTGCAACTTTCTGGTAGCATCTTTCCGGCGGAATCGATCTAACAAATCGCTGGCATTAAATTCTCGCTATACTCGCTTCTACTCGGTAAAACGACATCCTCTACCCGAAATTTCCCATCTTTATTCTTTCTCTCTTTTCCAACTTGCTATCTTATGCAAGCATTACTTTCAAAGTACATGCCTCGTCGGTGCCTCATCTTTTGAAATATCGAGTGTGGAACTTACAAACAGAAAATCATTTGCAACAATTCTTCTAGCCAACTAGATTGCATCTCATTGGTAAAAACTAATCAGAAAAGTTTGTATCATCCCGATAACGTAAGTTTTTGAAATGAAAATAATTAGAATCGTATCAAACCATCATTCGAGGTATATCATCGAAAATTAATTCATGCGTATGAGATTGAAAAAACAAAATAATTGCGGATGAATGAAATATCTCGAACGAAACATTTAGTTACTCGATTTAGAAACCCTAAAAGGATATGATCGTGCTTAGCAACAAGTAGCTCACGTCTTACGGATTCGCCTAACCACGCACGAATAATTCGTTTCCGTAGAATAGACGATCGCCCTTAGCGACCCTGGAAAAGGGGCTAGACTTCCCGTGAATTTCACTGAATAAAATAGATGGCGAACGAGTCGTGTGTTTCTTCTTCCAGTCGAAGTGGAATGCACCGAATGTGGTTTGCGAAAGAGCTTACAGAAAAGCGAGAAAGTCCGAAGTAAAAGGTTGGGGGAACGAGAGACAAAGAGAAAGAAAGAAAGATAGAAAACGAGAGAGATAGGGAGAAAGAGAGAGAGAGAGAGAGAGAAAGTGGGGTGAGGAGTGAGAGGAAAGGAGCGGAAGGTGGAAAACAACGGGAAATAAAGCAGCGGAAGAATCGCGTCGCAGGAAAAAGAATGAGGGCGCTGTCAGCTGGTGGAAATTATTCTGATTATGCTAATTCCGGTTCTGTTCCACTCCTTTACCCAGGCGTCCCCAGCATAGCGGCCTCCCTGCTGCTGTCTGCGCCATCTTTCATGCCTGATATTTATAATATAGGGGCGCCCGCGCAGTTTCAAACTCTTTTTGGCGCCTCTCCACCATTTCGCTTCCTCCCTCAAAATTCAAGCCCCAACCTCCATTACCCGTTCGCGATTCTTTCACGCGATACTTACGGAGAAAGATTCCTCGATGGTTCCGAAATTTTGCCGAAAGTATTTAAATCGTTTCCATTCGATTTATGAGAATATCATGCTTCTTCGTAGTAAATATTGTAAATATATTTTCATCGATATATTATCGAGATATTTATCATATAACAGTTTAATCATTTGATACTTGTTTATTACAAAAGCATTACGTTTATATAAATTTAAATAAATAAATGTTTTCTTTTCTTTTTTTCAAAAAAGAATTTAAGTAGAAATGTCACGTTATACGTAGATACGATCGCTAATCTTATCTCAATATCTATAATGAAGATTTTCCAATCGTCAAAAGGTATGCTTTCTCTTTTTCCCTGTGACAAAATTTTCTCCGATATCGAACGAACGAACGAACGAACGAACGAACGAACGAACGAATGAACGATGAAAAAGAGAAGACGAAGCAAAAGAAGAAAGTAAAAGAGAAAGGACGGGGTAGGAGAAGGATTTGGTATGTTCGAAAGAAGAAGCTGAAAAGCGAGAACGATCCCTCACGTATCACCGTCACAACGACGACGATGACGACGACGCTACGACGACGACCACGACAACGACGCCGACTACGACTACGACGACGACGACGACGACGACGTCGGCGACGTTTCACTCTACCGTTGGCAAGCATCGCGACGCGCGCCACTGTGAACACTTCATTTATTATGCGGTTAGTTATCGCGCCTTTTCGTCTGATTTCCCTGGCAACAATGCGCCGTCAGCGGCGTCAGACAGCTCCCGCCGGTCTTAGGAGGCGTCAGCTTTTCGTCTCTCTTCCTCTCTATATTTCTTTTTACTTTCTCTCTCACGAACGTTTTCTCATCCAGTACTCTAAGTGACACTTCGTGACGACACGCCATACGTCACGGGAGGGTTGCTACCGTACGCTATGTCCCTTATCCCATCCTACCGAAGGAAGCATCATTCTGCATCTGAAATCACGTGAATGCATCCACCTTCTCTATTTCTCTCTCTCTCTCTCTCTCTCTCTCTCTCTCTCTCTCTCTCTCTCTGTGTGTGTCTTTTTATTTCTCTATATCTCTCTAACTTTCACCTTTTCTCAGTTTACATCCTCAAGATTACTTTTTCTCCTCTTTCTATCGTTCAAAAGATTTGAAAAGATTTCTCCAAAGATTTTTGTTTCCAATTTGAATTTATAACGATATAAAGATTTGTTGATAATAAGAGATGAACCATATTTATTTTCTTTTTTTGAATATGAAAAATATTTAAATACGATTCGTTAGAACAATTTTTATTCACGAAAATAATAATTCACTTCTATTGAAGATGATATAAAGAACGTTAAAAGAGAAATCAAAATTAATCTTCGCGAGAACAATTATACCTAGCTATCTGAGATCATACAAGCGAAAGTATGCTACGTAAGAAGAGACCAAAGACCAAAAACTGTCTTGAATGCTAGAGAACGTATTCGTTCGTCGAAGGGGTGATGCAAGGGACAATGGTAGTAAGGCCTCCTGTCAGAAAGATGTTCGCGTTCTGAAAGCTGTCGTCGTAGGTGGTCACGATAAACGTCAACTTTAATTAATCACACAACTATATTATTTCCCGTTTATGGGACCTCCCTATACGCGTTTCTCTTATCCATTTCTCCTTTCGGTGACTACTCGATGTGTTTGCTGGAGGTACGTTCGTTGAAGATGCGCTGAGAATGGGGTAGGTATATGTATCCTATATATATATGTATGTATGTATGTATGTAGGTATATGTATATGTATATATGGAAGTTCGAAGAGGAGACGTACACGCCGGATAAATCGTAAGCAACGCACTTTGCCCAGGACGTATATACAAAAGAGGGGCACGAAAGCAAAGCTACGGGCACCTTTACAAACAGGCTTCGTATAAACATGTCAGTCTGGCGAAGCTCGTCTCGAGAAACCGGCCCACGTTCATCCATCACTCTTGCGGAGGCGTCCGTCTCCTCTAGCTTCTCTTCGACCATCTCTCACTCCTTCTCTCTATCTATCTCTTGATAGTTCTCTCTCTCTCTCTCTCTCTCCCTCTCTCTTTCTCCCGTTTCTCTCGTTTCTCCTTCGCTTCCTACGATTCCGTGTCCTTTACGCGCGTTTTTTACATCTACGTAAAAAGCGACCAAGGTTTAGCCCATTCCAAGGAGTAAGAGAGAGGGAGAGAGAGAGAGAGAGAGAGAGAGAGAGAGAAAGAGAGAGAGAGAGAGATAGTAACGGTGGAATTAATGTTAACGGATTTTTCCTTCCTTCGCTCCGCCGTTACGTTCTTACCCTTTTTCTTTTCCTTCGACGTTTCACCGTCGCGTTTGTCTTTCCGCTTACGTTTCACTTTGTATCCCTTTTTGCTCATCGCAATTTTACATTCCGCTTTTGCTGAACCTCGGTTACTCTGCTTATAGAAACGAATTAAATTACAAGAAGTCGATATAAATGAATTGAATAATATTAGATATTATTAACATTAATTTAATAATAGCATAGGTATGATCAAAAATGAAACGTGCATATATACTTTACTTTGTATTTTTTGTTTAAGTATTATTAAATAAATAACGTGCATAATAAATTTATATGTTAATTATTGTGTTCGTAAAAAATAAAGAAAAGAAAAGAAAAGAGAAAAAAAAAATTATTTGTTCTTTCGTTCTATGGGTATAGAATCGTTTTATGATTTGATCTAATTCAAATGTCAATAAAGAGATCAGATTGTAAAGTATAGCAATCGTGAAAATAGCACTCGTTTATATGCATCTATCGATGGCGTCGAAAAGTCAATGAGTAATACGACCGGATTATACTATATGCTTTAACAAAGCAAACAATCGATCATATACGCATTAAGGCGTATATTTACATATTCCTGTTTGCTTAGCTATTATGTCAAGTTCTGTAGAGTTACGTCGACGATTATAAAAAAAAAGAAAAAAATGCCGATCGATAAAGACTCGACATTGATTTTAATCATTTCCAATCTGTCATCGTTGATAAATTATAAAAAGTCTTTGTATCCATTATTAAAAGAAATTATGTAATTTAACAATCTTAAAATTAGTATTAAAATTGATTTGTATTAAAATTGAATCTTTACTAAGATCTGTGTGTATATATATATAATTGTTTAAAATCGATTACAAAAACTAACTAAAAGCTTTCAATGAAGGAAGATTCCGAGAAAAGCACTTCGCGCGAGCAACCATTTTCGGGAAGTACGAAATGACCTACCGTAACTTTTGCAGCGGGCGTGGCGGTCTGCGGAATGAATAGAAAGTACCTTTAATTAAAAAGGAGAAGTTATACGTCTTGAAGAAGAAAATTACAAACGCATACACAATCACTGTATTTATATTAAATCTACGTATCTACTTTTTCCTTCGAAATTTCTGCATTTACCAAGCGCATAGAAATAAACGAAAATATTAAAATGCAATACCTATATTTTGAAATTCAACAAATTATTTTTAAGAATCATATGTGAAATTATTACAATCTTTTTATAATAATACCTATCATATAAGAAAAAAGAAAAAAATAAAGAAAAGATTTTTGATATTAATCGAAATTTGTCAGGATTCGTCGTTTACAGTTGAAATTTCGAATTAACAAAAGATTTTATCTAGAAATTATAACATGGAAATCGTTTAAGGATAAATTTCTGCTTTTCAGAGAACGAGACAGACAGCGATTGACACCTGCCACTTCCCGTGACGTTGGCTCATCATCGTCGCTCGATGGAGTAAGGAGGCCAACGACTGCTATCGCTGATGAGGTAGCAACGGCTGTTAATTCGCTGATAAGAAATACTGGAGAACTTGCTTTTCCTACTCCCTTTTTACTCCTTCCCCTAGCTTCGATACTTATTGGTTCCTATCTCGAAGTCGGTGGTGTGGCCCACGGAAGAAAGCCGGAATTACCGCGCCCATCTTTACGAGATATAAACTGCGGTAGGTAATCTGGCCGAAAGAGAAAAACAAAAAGAATTTCAACGTACTCGGGATTACATTTACGATTTCATTAATGATAGGGCATGGATTCAATGATATGTAATATTTCAATACCCACTATCAATATTTCATCGAAATAAACCACATTTTAAAATCATTCGATAATTTATTTTTTTTTCCTTTGTTTCTTTTTTTTCCATAATTATCGTCATATGAAATTATATTTATATCGTCATATAACACTATATATCGTTATATTAAAGTTGTAGAAAAATCAAGTGCGATAGAAATAATAGTTACATTTGAAAAATATTCCACAAAGTGGCTATTGATAATATTTAAGTAAAGTTGTCAATTATTGATCTACCGAAGGAGTAGAAAAAGAAACGAGAAAGAATAAAGGTATAAGTAAAGTGAGAAGGGAAAAGAAAGAAAGAGAGAGAGAGAGAGAGAGAGAGAGAGAGAGAGAGAGAGAGACTGGATTCGAAGCGAGCTTTAACGAAATCTGGTAATGGGGAGAGATAGGAGTTGAATGAGTAGCGCGGTTTAAGAGGGAAGCTGCGAATCCAAAGAAGAATCTGCGGAAAGAGAAGTACATACTCGATCGAGGGGTTCGACTAAAGGAACGAACGAACGAACGAACGAACGAACGAACGAACGAACGAACGAAGGTTATCTTCGAAAAGGAAAAAAGGACACGATGGATAAAGAATCTATATGCTATCGTGAACACGGCTTTCCACTGTCGAGAGTAAGGAAAATGGGAGGGAAAGCTCGATAGTTCGAAGAAAACTTAAAAGTGAGATTGCACCGGCGATGATTAATGCGATCGTATTACCGAAGAATTCGCGATCGTACATTTTCCACGATGTCACGTAATCGAATTTTCTTCAAGGCATTTAACAATCGGACATTGTTAACTTCTTGTAAAATGAATTCTGACGTATTTAGATACATTTTCGTTCGTTGCTTTTATTTCTTCATTAAATTAGATAGGATCAACTGGTTGAGAGAGCGAGGATCAAGGGAGCAGATTAAATAGTATCCACGATTAACCAGTCTTATCTGGAGATTTAAAATTTTATTCGAAATCTAGTCGACCAGCAGGTTACTCAACTATTCGTAAAATTATATCTGCGAAAGAAAAATACAGAAGATTTAAGAGGCCATCATTATACTGCGCGTATTATCATCATCCATCAGCACGCATTTTACATACTACTGATTTTAAACGATTGAAAATATCATAAGTTCAAAGTATCTATCTATCTATCATCTGAAAATATCGATTTATTCATATCTCTATAAAAAAATAATAATAATAATAAGTGTGTCTAATATAAAAGATTTAAAAACTGAGTTCTTTTTTGTTGATAGACTCGCATAAAATTCTATGCGTAAGTAGAATCACCCGAAACCTTCGTTCTCTTATCGAAGTAGATACCTGACAAGGAACGAGAAATTCGGTACGACTAAGGGAAATAAAATTCGTTCGCGATCGTCGCATGTAATCTCGATGGAGAGAGCTCTAAACAAGAGTTTAAAAGAGAGAGAGAAAGAGAGAGAGAGAGAGAGAGAGAGAGGGGGGGAGAGGGAGAAGGAGAAAGAGAGTAGGGAAAAAATGAGATGAGCGGGAAGTAGTATGAGAGGTCAGAGGGAAGTAAAGGAGGTGGGTTTGTAGTAGAAGAAGGAAGGACGTACAGAAAGGAGCCGACACGACGATGCCTCGATGGGGGGTAAAAGGCGATAAGACGCTGTGAGTAATGAGCAATGCCGCGAGTGATATCAGCTAGGCGAAAACGAGACATTTTTCGCCCTACCGCGACGATGAGAGGACACGACGATGGTTACGCGTTTACGTGAAAGTAAGAAAGAAGGAGTGAAAGAGAAAGAGAGAAAAAGAGAGAAAGAGAGAGAAGCTACAAATCAAGTTTTATACCGAAAAAAAGTTCATTATTGGTTCCCCATAAAAAGCTGTAAGAAAGAGAGAGAGAGAGTGGGGAAGGAGGAGAGAGGAGGAGAGAGCCATTGGCGTAGGGAGTAAGAATTTCTTTCGCGAAGAAGTAAGGTTCAGCCAAAGGGGAGAGGATTTTCTCTGGATACGGAAAGGTGAAGGGAAGAAGGGAATACCTTTAAGCGTTCTACTCAATTTTTCTCATGGTCCCTGATAACGGATACCTTCGGCACTTACTTTCGAGGAAAGCCGAGCGAACGCCTAGACGAGATTCCTTCGTGAACCTTCCTACTTCATAATGAAGCTTCATGATAAACCTTCTTCTCTCTTTCGTCCGATACCTACGTAGTTATCTACTCTCACATTTCTTTTTCCTTCAAAAAGTAATAGCTTCTTTTTTCCTCTCTATATGATAGTCAAGAAGAGTTTTTCAAGGTACAGGAACGATTCGTGAGAAATTTCAGAGGAGAACGAAACATCGAAATGTAATATAAATCCGACATGTATTCTATATCTTATTTGAAAAATGATTTTTCGAAAATATTGTGTATTAAGAAAGTTACATCCACTAGTACGTTTAAAAACGACAATTGTTTTACAATCATAATTATAAAAATCCATCTAATTGCAATCCTCTTATCTCTTTCTCTCTCTCTCTCTCTCTCTCTCTCTCTCTCTCTCTCTCCCTCTCTCTCTCTCTCTCTTCCGTATAATCCAAATACAAAGTCGGTCGCAAACACGGAACTAAAAGCAATTCCTCTCTCCCTAACCTCCCTCTTAATATCTTGTATTTTTTTTTCGCAGATCATTTATCATATTTTGTTGTCTCTTCAGAGACGCTCCTTTTGTCACCGGAGCGTCTTTATTCTCGGTTAACCGCGGCGGTAGGTAGATCCGAGGACGAACGGATGCGCGTAGGTGGCTCACGCTCGTGGATGAATATACGAAAGTCCAAGGAACGAAGAGAAGTGAAAGAGGACTCGAGGGGTTGGGTAGGTGGGAGGTAAAGAGAGATGGAAAGAGAAAGAGATAGAGAGAAAGAGAGTAGAAAAGGAAGGAACGAGTTTTAATTCCTCGGGCGGTACGTAGCTTTGTGTACGGTCCTGCGCGCTTATGTCCTCTTTGAAAAAGCGAATGTGAGATAATGGAACGTAATGTAGCGTGATCCCTCCACTGCTACCTCTCCTGAAGTTGTCGGTGGTTTACCACATCGATTATATACGGTGTCAAGAAAGTAACTATGCCTACGTGGCAACTCCTTCGTGTTTAAAAATGCTTGAAAATTGTTTTGACGTGGACAATAAGTAATTATTATTATTGTTGATCGTTGTTCTTTCGAATTAAGATATATCTTTAGTCATGTTCTTTGGAAATATTGTTTCGTTCGTTGTTAGGTACGATGACACGCAAGACAAAGAAAAACTTATTTCGGATCGATAGATGTAGGATCTACCCTCGTTATGGAAGAATATCCATGCTTCCTTTTCGCCTATATAGTAGGAAAAGTTCCGCATGTAGGGGATCTCCTAATGATGCACCGGTTGAATCCCACGAAAGCTCAATTTCATCGTACGGGGTGACCAAAGGCTAACCATTATGATATTTTCTTCAAAGGATATAAAAAAAAGTGAAAATATACACTTGTGTACTTGTTCTTTTTTTTCTGTATTTTAATCATACAGAAAACGATGTTAAACGTCAAACCTGGAAAAGATGAAGGATTATAGAAAAATAAGAAAAAAAAAAAACCATTTTTAAAAGAGAAACGCGTAAATCGGTGTATCCACCCTAACTCGCGCCAATAATAATTCTTCAATTCGGACGTAGGTATGGTAAGGGATTGCAAGGGATGAAATCGGGCGGACGTATCCGTGTCGCGGACAGAGCCGTTCTCGTTCAACTCGAAATCATAATTTTTAATGAAGGCGTTGCGAACTCTGAAAATAATGGTCAACATTTCCTTCTCGTATTATTTTCGCGTGCGCGCCGGGGCACGGGGATTTACGAGAAGCGAATGGAAGCAGAAAATTAACGATTCCTAGGGGGTGGAGACGGTCGAAAGAGGGAAGTTGGTGGCGGAGTGGTGACGGCGTAGGAAGTTTTTCTTAGTATTTTAATATAAATGCGGCTGGTGCGGGCGGACTCCGGACGACTTGGCTATCCCCACCCCCTTTACCACCCTTAACCACCCCTAACCACCTTCCTCGTTCTCTTTACCGTGCACCACAGCGGTTGTTTGCGGCAGTTTGTGCCAAGCTAAATGAAGAATGAAGCTGAAATTATTTGGTGGAAAACAGTGAAACAGGATGTGGAAACGACACCGTCTAAATTTACAGGGACCGCTGCATGCGTCGTTGGAGGATGAAGCGAGGAGGTGGTGCAAGCCCGTAGGAGGCCACGCGATGGACGCCGGAGAATTTTTAAACGCTCCTGCACGCTACCGTGCGATTCTGATAAATCGTCGCCGTTTGCTCCCCGATTAAAGTCGAATTACCATTACGCTGGAAGATTTCGTGACTTCTACTTCGTTTCTTTTTATTTCTTCTTCTTGTTTTTTTAATAATCCTACGTTTTTGTGCAGTTTGCATATGCAATGTGCAATTTGTATATACAATACATATTTTTTTGTTTTACGATTCGACTATTTCATTCGTCAATAATACCGAGAACTAAGCGAACGTTAAAAAGAAAGAAAAAAGAGTAAAGAAAATTTACTAAATTGTAAAACACAAAAAATATCTAAGTTTAAGTTAACACCTTGTTTGCTTCTTCTCAGTACTTCGAATTTACGAGATACGTAACTACGCTTCGTTAACCGTCGCTAAACGTCACAAGTAAATGATAAAGTCAGCATCTCCGTTGAAGTACCATTGCATTAATACGTTCAAGTTCTCGCTTGAACGTTGCAGAAACGTGAAACTACGATGATTAAAGCGAATAGCAGTATCGTTACAGTCAATTTTACTATTACTCGATTCGTTTACCTCGTCTCTCAACATATCGTATTAACTATTTTCTATGCGATAATCGTGTTTCGTTCTCTATCGTGGAAACTGATTCATAAATAAAAACAAAATAACTTTATTTTAATTTATCTAAGAAAAAAAATATATTAATATTCTAAAACGACACTCTGTCAGTCAAAAACATCAAAAGACCCGAAGCTTTCGATACCCGATTCCAAAAAAAAAGAAAAAAAAAAGAAAAAATTTGATAACGGTGGTCTCGATGGTAAAACTGCCCTCTCGAAAGTACAAAACGTTATAAACGCATATTAAAGAAATGTTCGAGATTAATTTGCAAAGCGAGATCCCTATTGAGGTTCTTACCGGGCGGGCCATTAATCTTATCCACGAGAGAAAAAATTATTTTGTAGAATGTTCAAGGTAATAACAGGGAATCCTGTCGGCGACATGCCTAGGAGGAAGGAGGTCCACGATGCTATTAATTCATGTCTCAAGTTTTCAAGTAAGAAATTAATGTCTCCATACACGATTCCGTCCATATAGCCATCTCCTCTTATTCCTTGAGATTACGTGCAACTCTAACGGATCTCCAGTTTGTTCCTTAAACTTGTTCAATGTTAAAAAAAGAAAAAACAAAAAAAAACAAAAAAAAGTAAGACAAAAATTCGAGAGAAAAATTAATAAAAAAAATATTTAATAATAATTTCTTCCTTTTGTAACATTAAATTCATCGAGGGTCACTTCCTATTATTTTTTCGTATATCAAAGTATTTTTTCTTATTTACTTAAAAAGAAAAAAAAAAGAAGAAGAAGAAGAAAAAAAATTTTTAATTCCTTCTCATACAATGTATGTACGAATCACTCGACGCGTATTATAATTCTGAAAATTGGCCATGTCTTTTTTGCGACTTAAAGCAAGAAATGAAGAAAAAAAAAAACTCGGTATATTAAAAAGATCGTGTATGCATGGTTAAAAGAAAAAAAGTAAAAGAGTAAAAAAAAAGAGAGAAAAGAAAAATAAAAAAGCAAGCAACTTTCGCGATTCTACGTGAATCGGAATGGTTCGGTCGCGTTGCGGCAGCCGTAACATGCAACCGGTCGTAATAGGGTGAAGGCTCCCTCTTTCTCTCTCTCTATCTCTTTCTCTCTCTCTCTCTTTCTCTCTCTATCTCTCTCTATCTCTCTCTTTCTCTCTCTCTCTCTCACTCTCTCAGTCTTTCCCCCACGAAGAGCTTCGACTTGAGTAATGAGGCGGCGCGTCCTCGACGTTATTAGATCGCCGAAGGAGTTTTTAAGGATGCCCTGGGTCCGACCACGGCCGAATCCACCGCGAAGGATGGGTAATGATACGGCTGGACCTCGTTTCTTATTTGTCAAACGTCAGGCACAAAGACGTTGCCCAGTTGTTTTCGGACGGGGAGGAGGAAGTTCCTGCCCCTCTTCTCGGAATGATAATCTACTTGCAAATGCGAGTGGCCGGACCTGTCTATCTTTCTCTCTCTTTCTCTATCTTTCTCTCTTTCTGTCTCTCTCTTTCTCTCTCTCTCTCTCTCTTTCTCTCTCTCTCTCTGTCTTTCTTTCATTCTCTTTTGCTTCTTACCATTCGCCACCTTTCTCGTCTTTTGTAATTCGCTTCGTGGAGAGTTAAAAAAAAAAACAGAAAAAGATCGAGACTACTGCCTTCCTCTTTTTCTCCTTTTCTAATCGCCTACACATATATATGTGTGTATTTCTTTCTTTCTCTCTTTTCTAACTTTTACGTCTATTACGTAATTATCGATAATCACGGAGTTCAGAAGCAAGAAAAAAAAGAAAAGAAAGGAAAACTAACAACGAGCGGTAAAACCAACCAACTGTTTTCCTCTTCGACGGATTTTACGTAAAACCTGCCGTTTTCTTTTCCTTGCTTCTATCTGTCTCTCTCTCTCTCTCTCTCTCTCTCTCTCTCTCTCTCTCTCTCATTCCGTCTGTTTATCTTTTCTTTTTCCTCTTCTCTGTTCCGTTCCCTTTTCTTGTTTCTTTCTGCTTTAGAGCAAGCTCACGGAAATATTCTCCCCGCTTTTTGCCGAGTGCGGGGAGACAGATCCGTAATTGCGTGCCGGTTAAAGTCAAGCGGAAGGAAACAGTACGAGAGAGGCGAAGTAAAAAAAAAAAACGGGGAAAAAAGAAAAAGAAAAAGGAGAAGAAAAAAGGACGAAAAAAAAGAAAAGGAAAAAAAAAACAGTCACGGTTGAAAGTTATCGCGGGAAACTTTTTTTATTCTCCGTCGCTCGCTATGTCGTCCGTCCTTTCGAACGATCGCTGCTGCCGTTCTCTCCGCATTCACAAGACGCGGATGAAATTTTTCAATCGCTCGGTTACTTCTAATTTATGATCGCGATAAAGTCCAACGCAAAAAAGGAAAAATACAAAAGAAAAATCATCTCGTCGAATTCATTAAACAATTTCCAATATTATTCATCAAATAGTTATAATTCGATGGGAAAAATGTACGTATTAATAAATATTTTCATTTAATTCTACAGAATGAATTATAATTTTCGTTATATTATTTTAACAGATATTATGTAAAAATTATTTCGATAAATGTGACTCTGCGTGAAACTTGTTTAAATTCTTTAAACCATCGAGAGAAAGTAAATAATTGCAATTATTATTCATGTTCGATATGGTATGAAAGTTTAAGAAAAAGAAAGGAAAACATTATCAAAGTCTTACAATGTTTGTTTGCGAACGAAGTTATAAATTCGAGAAATGAGAGAGAATGAGAACGATCGAATCTCCTTCTTTTCGTTGCAGACAGTTGATTCACCGTTTCACAAAGCGAGTAGGAGAAGAATGCAGCGGAAAATAGGCGAGTAGAACGCTCGTGCGAAAGTCATCGCGGCGTGTCCACGTACGACGTGGTAATTAACTTTAATTGTATCCTACGTACAGAAATACATACACTTCCATAGCACGCTAAGCGTTAACAAATCTAATTTCCTTCCACTGTCGCTTAATGGAACAAAATCGCGTCGCGATTTATCTACGAGATACCAACCACTCTCGGTTCGTTATTTCGCTCTGAATATCTTCGCTTTTATAGAAATCAGAAATTTCTCTTTAACGTTAAACAAATGGAAATATGATAGACTTGAAACGCGTCGAAAGGATCACGTCATTCAACACGTTTCCACGTAACTATAATTACAATAACATTACATATATTACAAACGTTTTCTTATCTTACAGATATTAGCATTTAAAAATGATAGAAATTTTTTTTTCAACATAACTTGAACATTTCAAAAGAATGAGAAATGGATATTTCAAGTATCTACAAATAATAGTGTAATGTTTGAATACAAAAGTGCCCACATACCTATCTATAATAATATAGTAGTAGTTTAACAATCGAAGGAAAAAAATAGTTCTCGTAATCGGTACTCCCATATTAACGTTTGACGTTCGATTAGTCAAATACACCGGTTAGAGATCCGAGTATTCGAAGGATACTAGAACGTGACTCCTCCCATTCGGAGCAACAGTAACAACAATCAAGCAACAACGGCAACAGTTCTGAACCAACACCCTTGACTTTTCTCTGTACATTTGAAACAAAAAAAAAAAAGAAAAGGAAAAAAAAAAAATATCCAGGCAACGACCACTTCGGATCATCATTCTTCCTTCGCGCTTCTCGAAGCGTTTCTTCTCGAGCTCGCGCATACCTTGTAATTACGTTAACCGTACTACCGCTAGCCGTAATAGCAAGGATTAGTCCTACACTTGCGTGAACTTTTTCAACGCGTTCAATGCACGCCGTGACTAGGCGAGATATTTACATCGTAGGTAGGTACATGAAAATGATTGTGCGTCATGGAT
Source organism: Vespula pensylvanica (assembly GCF_014466175.1). NCBI lineage: Eukaryota > Metazoa > Arthropoda > Insecta > Hymenoptera > Vespidae > Vespula > Vespula pensylvanica. The sequence goes on from NC_057688.1 coordinate 6,708,447, forward strand.
TTGCCGCGGTGATTTTCCACATCCTGACCGACAGAGATAATCTTCAAAAGTGCTCTTGGGAAAATTGATCTGCTTTTTCCGACCTCCTACCTTTTTCATGCTTGAAAAAGTTGTACTCGTTAGGTGGCATGGGAAGAGTTAGAAATCGTCGAGAGATCGAAAGTGATGTTAGATAGAATATGCCGTTCAATAATATAGACAATATATCAAAATAATAAGATTATCGAATTAATACTCTAGCGAATTAAAATTATTGTTGAATAATCGATTGTTAAAATATATTTGATTATATAAATGCCAAAATTTCAAGAATTAATTAATTAATTCTATCTACGTTGCAACGATTTATATTATAATAACGATCAACGATTCGTATTTTATAAAATAATTTTTCCACGTATATCCTTATTACATCACATTTCGTCGTTACGTTGAAATTTTACATTAGTTTTATAAGAAAAATATATTCACAAACCCTTCCCTTCTCTTCTTAAAATCATTATTTATCCATATATCACCTACCACGCGAAAACGTTTGAATATTTATGTTAAGTCCGTAGCTATTCGTACGCGTGCCGAGCGAATCGAATCATAAGTATGCAAAACGGCAAAGAGCTTCCTTGATATCGAGAGTAATTACATTGGTCTCATCAGACGTCACGTAATCGTCGTTTCGAGACCAAGCACCGATTTCGTGCTACAGTACCGTATCGCGCGCAATTTAACGTCGTAAATCCTACGAAGGCGAGCTAGCTATCTTTCGTTTCGCGAATCCACCAAGCAACGGAGACTTTTCAAACAAAATGACAAGATATACGGCGAATTGGAAGAAAAGAAAGAAGAGGAGTGATATCTTGTAAAAGAGAAAAGAAAAATTTTTACGTCAACAACAGTAGATATGTATGTATTATACCAAACGATATTTAATAAATTAGCAAAACAAAACGAAATATAAATACAAACGTGAACAAAATTCATTCACATTACTACGTATTTTCTTTATACAATATTAATTTTTCCTCTATTTCTATCTCATTTTTTCGATATTGCATTGATCAAGAACCGTATCGTTACCTGCATAAAAATTATATATGACTGTGATGATTTTTATTATTTATTATTAACTTTATTTAACAATAACGAATATTATTGAATGTATCTAATTGCAAAGCAAATGTGAAATGACACAGATATTGAGAAAATTAGTGTATCGAATTGAGAATAGATTACTTATGCTGGTAGTCAAGAGAAAATAAGAGGGAGAGAGAAATAGAGAGAGAGAGAGAGAGAGAGAGAGAGAGAGAGAGAGAGAGAGAGAGAGAGAGAAAATGTAGTGGGATGGTTAAATTTGAAGACAATTGTTTAATTGGGGAAATAGTACAAGACACGTATAAGCAGGTTAAAGTCTCATCTATCACCTAAGTCAGAAACGAGTCTTTATGGCTATACAGCATCGAAAGAGTGGTTACCCCCTCCGGGGTAGGCTTGAACGGAGTTAAAAAAAGAAACGAGAAAAACTCGCTTGAAACTTGACACTCGTTGATTGCTCCTTATTAAACGTTAAAGGTTTAAAGCTCATACTGAAGACTTTCCAGACCCACTATCATATCCGGACCATTATCGTAATCTATGTATAACTGCTTTATTTGAAATTGATAATAAAAAATATAATATAACTGTGAATAAAGAAAAATGCGAACAAAACGAACGAATATCTTTTAAACGCATCATAAAAAGAAAATAAATCTGTTGTGCATAACCATGGTTGTTTAGAAAGGAACATAGAAATTAATATACGCTATATACTTTCTGTACTGTTAGCGTTTTCATAGAACTACCATAAATCAGCAATATTAAATATTTCAAATCATTTTCGTCCGAGGGTATAGTAATATATCGGACAAAAAATTCAGTCCAGACGAAGCATTCAATGTATAGACGCACTGTCATCGTAAAAGTAAACAGAAATTTACATTTTTGTAAGTACACTACTCACAATCACAAATTTCATTGGAATAAATATATCATATTATAATTAACAACGCTTTCATCTGCATTACTTTCAATGAAGACCTAAAAAAATCCTTCGTAAATTTCTAACAACGTTTAAGAATTATTTCATTCACATATTACAACGGATAAATAATTTTTTTGAAAAATAATTATAAAATGTAATTTTCTAAGCTTGATATTTCTTATATTTAAGATTAAGAACATTCGAAAAAAAATTTACTATCAACTTTTCTTCCTATCCAATATACCAATTCAAAGATATCAACATAAAGAGGAAATTCTAGAAACGTAGATCCCATCATCTTATCGAGATAAGAGAAAGAAGAAAGACAAGGTTTTATTTTTTGGGTCATTGGCATTAAAGACTAGATTGTGAACATGGCTTCCATTTTCTTTCCTTGATCGCAGAGAAGAACGCAGGAAAAATATCAGGGACAGTTCGGTTTGGAACGAAAGCTTTTCATCCTTCCAAAGATCGAGGGAAAGAAATAAGAGAAAAAGGGGTTGAAAGAAGGGGGAAAAGAGAAGAAGGGTGGGTTGGAGGGTGGCAGGTGGGGGGTGGAGGATGAAGGGGGTTGGAAAAGTACGTGAGGGCTTGGTACGTAAAGCACGTTCTTCGTCGGACCACCGCCAATGTATGCTGCCCGCATAAACTAACAGGCGCATCGGATTTTACATAAAATTCCGGCGCACACCGCCGGAGTCGTGATTTCAGGAGATGGACGGGGAAACGTGACGGACCGACGACGCCAGTCATCGGTTACAAAAAGTAACGCTGCGATGCCGACGCCGAGAGAAGCCACCTTGAATTATGATTACGGATTATGCGAATCGTTCTTTTATCTTTTCCTTTCCAGTTTTCCACGGTCTCTATTTCCTTATTGTGGATATTTTTAGTTTCTTCTTTTTATTTTCTTTTTTTCTTTTTCCTCTTATTAAATCTCAAGCCCACTTACTTTCAAAGTAATAAGAGAATATTAATAATTCTGATTATATCGTAGGTATTATCATATTAATATTACAGAATTATGCATTTTTTCCTTTTTTTTCTTTCATATTTTTGTCGCGAAATATCACTTACATTATAATGAGATCAGTCGAGCGATTGTAATTCTAATGTAATTTTTTTTTTTTGAAGTAATCGAGAACGTATGCACATAGCGCTTTCAACGTTAGCACATAGTTCAATGAAAACGACGGTGTTAAAAATGTAACATTTAAGAGGGCATCTTATATTTTTTTTTTGTTCTTCTCTTATACACTGAGATGAAAAATTACAAAGCGTACTGTCATCGTTGATAAAGTCCAACGTAAAGCGGATTTTTCTCCGTGTTCACGAGCGTGAAGTAAAACGTTTCGAGGTAAAAGTATGTTACCGGCATAACCGGTGGATAAAACGCGTAATGTAGTTTACCCCCTTGGAACGAAGAGGGTGTAGGAAGTAAGAGGTATTACAGGAAGAAGAGATGTGCCGTGGATGCTGACGTTTGACGTCGCCAGCGGCCTTTCTCTCTCTTTCTCTCTCCCTCTCTCCCTCTCTCTCTCTCTCTCTCTCTCTCTCTCTCGCTCCCTCTCTATCCTTCAAGACGCCGTTGAAAAATGATGCGCCCGACGGTGCCTCGACTAAAGGCACAAAATACTTTTTCACTCGCTGGAAAACACGCCTTCCGACCGACAACGGCTTTGAATACACCCGACGAGAGACGCGGCGTTTCGCATCGATTCCCAAAGTTACTCTCTCGTGAGCTCTCGCTTTTCCAGCAATTTGCGAAAAAACCTGAAAAGTTTTCGCTATCCTGAAAACTTTCTTTCTCTTACGATCGAATACCGAACTCGAGTCAAATGTTAGTTATAGTTCGTGTTGGAAATTTTTGTTGAAAATACATTTGTATGAACTCGAATTAATTTCAACTATAGTATATAGATATATAAAATATATAAAAGAAGTAATAAGATTTATAAAAGTTCAATCATAGTGATATCTTTAAAAAATGATATAAAACTTGCTTGACGTACTCGATCTAAGCAGTTTAATAGTAAAATCTTGACAACCTCTTCATTATTTAGTAAATTTTCTAAATAATACTTCTAAATAATGCTCTGTCATAAGAGAAGCGAGAGAGAAAAAAATAAAAGACAAGGAGGAGACAATAAAGAAGCGGACAGAGTTGAAGAACGACTTGCCTTTCCGGACGGACCTTTAAATTGTATTCATTAAATACGTGAAATTAATGCAACCTCTGGACACGGTTTGGCCGAGAAGAAAAGGGGTTTCCTCGCGCAACCCGCAGACCCTCTTCTACCGATCTCATACGAAAGGGTAAATGAGTCTCGTAGCTGACACCGCGAATAAGGGTTTGTGGCTCGTGTGAGAGAAGAAACTCTCCTGAAACTGCATCTAAACTATTAAAGTATTTTTCGTACACACACACACGTACACTCATATTTTTTTTCATATCGAAAACAAAATCTTTTATTATTTTTAAACGTTTAAAGATAATTTTCAACTCATCATTTTCTTTTTTTCAAACGAACAAAAATATACAAATTTTTCTTTTTAATCTCTTAAAAAATTTCTAGCAAGAAAAAAAAGAAAGAATAAAACAAACATACTAGTAACGGGATACTGTAAGAACGAAGCATATAATTTGATAATAAAGAAAGAAATAAAGATCGATACGGTGGAAGGAAAAAGAGAAAAGAGCGAAATCTCGAATCGAAGGATCATGAAGGTCAAAGGTTAGAGATTGATGTTAGGATTGAAGGAGAAATAGGGGCAAAGTATCGGTAACAGAAGTAGTAGCAACGGCAACGAGAATGGAACATGGACACGACGCAGGGAGATTCGAATAGGGCGAAAGGACCGTCCAACACAGTATTTCTTGCCTCCAGCAGGCTATATGCTCCCTGGTCAAACACTGTGTCGCCTTTGGTATTTATCGGGCAAGTTCTCACCTCAGGCTCATTTGTCTTCTCGCCACGGGAGTTGTCCGTGAGGGGTTCTCGCACGGGAGGTGAGGGTGCACGATGAGGACAACGCGGCTAAAGAGAAGAGAAGAGTAGAAGAGAAAGAGAGAGAGAGAGAGAGAGAGAGAGAGAGAGAGAGAGAGAGAGAGGGATAAAGGGGAAGTGAGAGAAAGAGTAGAAGAGGAAGGGTAGCAAGCGTTTCGAACCTTTCTAAAGACCCGAAGCTTGGCACACAACTGACCTCGCTCGCTAATTCTAGGACTATTCGTAGCCTTAAATCAAAACTTATTTATAAAAATTCGATCGATCTTAAAAATAAATTCTTAAATATATCTGAATCACGCTAAGTATTCCGTTGAGTAGGTAGTTATTAAAAAAGAAAAAAAAAAGAGAGAAAGAAAGAAAGAAAGAAAGAAAGAAAGAAAGAAAAGAAACCGAGTTGATCGCTCGAATATAAAATACTAAAATTGATTCGCAAGTTACTTAATACCTTCTTTACATAAACCCGAAGTAGGCGTTATACCTACTTTCAGCTCGTATTACACATAGAAGTGTATTACGTCCACGTGTTAAATATATGGCGTTCGCGTAAAAGAAGCGAGAAAAGGTGGAAAAAAAGTGGGAAAAAAAGAAAAAAAGAGAGAAGAAAGAAACAAAAAAAAAATATATGAAGGCGCGTAACGCGGCTCCGACGTGTTATTAATGACACGCTCTCCGGCGCATAATATTCATTACCACAAATAGTTGATTATGTACGTTGGCTCATATTTTACGAGTGGCCGACAAAGGACGGTACTACGCGGCGCAGCCATGACGAATTAATCTACTGATTAAAGCAATCCCCCTGACATCACCGGGTGCTACTGACGCATTTAATACGTCACCGGGAATCAAATTCCATCCGCCCTCACGGCACCGAGTCCACTTTTTCTAACCATCTGCATCGCTCACCTTCAGATCTCTCAAGATTCCATCGCGTTCGAGTATCAACGTTGACCACCGCGAAATGCGCGCGAGAAACGAACGACGATTCGCCGATGCGAGAACTCACCTTCTCTCGAATATGATACTCGAATTATCATGATTAGAAAGTATACTATCTGTACAGTGATAGAGTATAAACAAGTATCACTTTTGCGCCTATTTCCTGTCATGAATCGTTTGAAATGAAACGTTGCCAAGATTCTATTACGTTTTTCTAACGTCTACTTTGTCATTGAGATATTAGAATTTGTTTTTTCTTTTTTTTTCTTTTTTCTGTCAAGAGATACTAACTGATTTCTTTTCTTTTTTCTGTTTTTTTTTCGCTCTCATGCAAGTAGTCTCATGAGATTTACTCTACTCTCTAAGCATACAAATAAATATCTATCTTGAATAACTTATTAGTATTCAGATTGGAGGAACAGATTTCACGTCAATGTTTATAGGCACCGATATTCCATCCATCACCATTTTTCAGTATATCTGTGATCATCCATCACCAACCTTTTAGAATTCTAAGGGCCCGTCTCCCCGCTGCCCTTTCGAACTAACAACTTGTTCCTGTTGACACCATCGAAAGAATTACTACTTATAGATCGACGATTTACGATTTATACTAGACCCTTATCGTCGGCAGAGATAATAATCAAATACATATTCTATTATCTTTAACCCTTAACAATAGTAATATCATTTAACAAAACACACCTTATTTTTTTTAATTAAATAAGATATATCTACTTGTTAACAAACAACATAACAAAATAACGATAACGAAAACTAAATAATATATTTATAGAAACGCTCCGTCAATTTGAAGATCATGAAAAAATTTAATTTACGACCTTTCAAAGAAAGATAAAAGGAAGATAACGCGACGTATTCTTAGCCGCTGCATAATGAAACATTTAATAGGATCTAACATTCAAGTAGGTATATCTTAAAGAATTTAAAGAATTAGATGGCCACGTGGCAAAGAGATTCAGAGATTGGACACTCGCGGTAGACGAAATTTCCTTCTCGCGAGTTCGCGAGCTGTCCTTTATCGCCATGTAGAGAGAGAAACGAAGGTATATACGTGCACGCGAAGCCGTACTTAGCATCACGAATTGATATCAGAGCTGGCTTGGCTGTCACGTGACCTGAAACATCAAAGGTTTCTATGCACAAGAGGGTGAGAGAGAGGAAGAGAGGGTTCGAAGGTGGTTAGACGAATAACGTTAGAGAGAGAGAGAGAGAGAGAGAGAGAAAGAGAAAAAGAGAGAGAGGGTAAGTAAATTCTGAAAACCGATTGGCCGAGGGTACGATCGACGTAGCGTGTCACATGACACGCCTACGAGTCACGCGAGCCGTCTTTATTCTTCCATCGTGGCCGAATTCGAAATTCGTCCGACATAAATCGTACGTCTCTAGCTCGAAGCTTCGCCAGTGAGTAGATTTATCGTTTTACGGGAGACTCGACTTCTCTTTGAAAGATTTACCGATCGATAGATACCAACTAATTCGTAAGTAATCTATTGAAAAATGTAAAAGTAATATCGCCGAGTTTTTATCGGCACAGATATCGATCGAGAAATCGAAAATATTTTTGTTTCTTTGAGAACGTTAGAAAAAAGAAATTTTTTAATCGAATATTCGTGAAAATACTGTGCGTTGAACGAACTTTCTTGTGGGTTATTCCTTTTTTATCTTTGAATATTTTTTTTTATTTCTAAAGTATTCGTGAAAAGAAAAAAATATAAAAAAAAGAGTAACGCGTTTCGGTCAGGCTAGAAAGTTAGTTCATTATCGCGTCGCGCAATCGAAGGCGTTGCCTCATTTCAGGTGGGCTCAAATTACTCGAATAATAAGCAACGCGCGACTCGTTTCCGCGGCAGCGTTTGCCCAATAGCCACGAATACGCCTTCCAGCTAATAGGAAACAACCCCATAACTATATACGTACGTAATTATATACCCCTCAGGACTATACCCTTAGAGGGACTCACGTACCTACTCCCTGTGTTTTATTTCTGTAATGAGTTCCAAAGGAAACGTGAATTTTTTTTTGCATGTGAGATTTCTTCTTTTACAAATAATAGCTCGAACAAATAAATAAATCAATTTTCTAATATAATTTTTCCTAGATTATAATGATAATAAATATGTTAAAATAAATTGTATAAATAAATATTATTACTATTAATTATGCGGAAAAAAGATGTAACGATAAAGCGAAAAAGTTAGATTACTACGAATTCATAATCGATATGATTCACGCGAAAGAGTAAGTATATTTTCGACGTTTTAGAAATTTAGAGATGAGTCTGTTCAAGAACGTGAACCAACCTGCACGTGCGATTGACGTATACGAGCGGCAAATCGAATGCAAAGCTTGCGCATCTATGTTGCTTCGTTGGCCGACTATAATGTACCGTTCGATATCATTAACTGATATAACTTTTGATCGAATGCGATTGCCTGATAAATCGATTTTCCATTAATCAAACGCTACTTTATCCATATTCGCGAATTCGGAGCTTGATCGTCTAGCTAAGATTGATAGATATCGACTCTTTGTTATTTAATGAAGAATATTTGAGAAAATTTACTTGACCTCGACCCAGACGACAATATATCTGTGTTTCCTCGAAAAAAAGATCTTCCAAATTGCAATCATAAAGAAAAAGATTAAAAAAATAAATAAATAAATAAAAAGGCAATAAAAATCTTAACATACCATCAGCGATTAACCAACGCATTTCAAATCGAATCAGCATTATACCAAGCAGATGTTGTTGAGAGATGATTTTAGTAAATTACATGCTTAAGATTTTAATCTAAGATTCAAGAATGATTCCAAAAGCAGATGTTAACGATCTCCAAGGTACTCATGAGTCGAGAAAGAAAAGAAAAAAAGAATAAAATATTAAACGCTTTGATCCGAGAAATTCAAAGTAAAAGATACTTATCAGAATTCTTCTTAAAGCACGACTTTTGTAGCATCGATACGTAAGATAATTTTTGTTCGATAAGATAAAGACATATACTTTGACGAATAATCATAATAAAAATCATCGAGTAAATAAAACCAAAACAAACGTTTGTCGATATAAAAAAGCGAACAAACGAAAAAAAAATTCGTCGGGAAATATAGTCGAGAGAACATACGGTTTCTCTTCCCTTTTACTCCCGCGACAAAATCGCGATTGCCTGCTCGTTCAAAGTGTAACTTATCTAAACCATGACTAATAGAATAGCGAGCTCGTAGAAAAAGAGAGAGAGAGAGAGAGACAAAGAGTATGGGGGTTGTATGCCTCTAGGGAATAGCTCAACGCACGCATATACATTCACAAACAGAACAGAGAAAGAGAGAAAGAGAAAGAGAGAAAAAGAAAGGAAAAGAGAAAGAGAGAGAGAGAGAGAGAGAGAGAGAGAAAGAGAAGTACTTCAGATCGCGAGTTCCCGTCCTCGTTTCATGGCATTCGAATTGCAAATACCAGAATGTTTGCATGTTGTTGTCACCGCATTGGTAGCCGGAGGGGAAAGGGGAATAGAGAAGGAGACGGCGTAGGAACGCCACGGAGAAACGAAGTAGGTGGAAGAGAGGGTGGTGGGGCTGAGAGGAGCTAGAGGAAGAACTCCTCAAGAGGAAATGGAGAGGAACCGACTCAAGTCTCAGATAAAGACGAATAAAAATAGGCGAGTGAACGGAGAGATAGAGGGTGCAGGATGGAGACGCCGTTTCCTGCCTGGGGAACATTAGCGCCCTCGATACTCTCTCTCTCTCTCTTTCTATTTCTCTCTTTCTCTATTTCTGTCTCTCTCTCAATCTCTCTCTCTTTCTCTCTCTCTCTCTCTCTCTCTCTCTCTCTCTCTCTCTCTCTCTCTTTGCTCTCCTCTTTCCAGAACGCTCAGCAGCTCTTACGAAAAGGGGCTGCATTCCCTCGCTGGACCATCCTCTTCCTCTTTTCCACTTTCTTACTCTCTCATTTTTTCTCTCTTTTTTCGTATCTTACGTTCTCGCTCACATGACAGACATCGAGCAAAAATCGAGCAACCCCTCGCAGCTCGTTCATACATTTCTTTTCGGTATACATATACCTACCAAGTATACAACCAAGTTTCAAACGGCTTACCACATTCGCGATATGTCCAACGTCCTTGAATGGGGCATAAGGTAGTCATGAGATTTGCCTTTATCTCCGATCTTATGGGAATCGACTCCATTCGTACCACCCGTTTCTCCTTTTTCTTTTTTTTCTTCTTTCCCCCACCCTCCTTGCTTGGAAAATCGCGAACGTCGTACATTCTGGAGACATGGGATTTTATCTGATACCTAAGTAGTTTCTGGGAATAATCTTTGCGTATAATATTTATTAATCATCATGTTTGGTAATAATTCCATCGTAGAATCTTAAGTAAAATGGTGCTACCGAAAGGAGTCTCCGTAACTGAAGGTGCAACTATTCAAAATCATCTCGTATTCCTGGTAAATTGCAAGCTTACGTTAGCGGCGATGTGTTAATAGCTAATTTACATATGATTAATGACACCGATAACTCATCGAGTCCAAAGTTTGATTACTAGTTACGTAGATATAGAGGAAAACTGGTGTGTAAGTGGATAGAAGAAGATAAGAAAAACAAAGATGAACACACGTCGACTGTTATGATAATACCAGTGACTAGTAACCGTCAGTTTGCTTATGAAACATACTTTTGTATGCGTTCAAAGGGATCATTTTAATCTAATGACTTCTCGAACTATCAACTGTACATATCCTACAATTTATTTCGTACATTCTATTATAAAAGAAAAAAGGAAAGTCGGACTAAAAAGTCATTAGATAAAATTTCCAATAAATAGATATCAAATATATCGAACGTTACAAACTTGTTAATATAACGATATATAATAATCAGTTATGCGAGGAAATGAAAGGAAAGGAAGTTTAAGGACGAGACTTCGATAGATACCACAAAAGATACGATCCCACGATCATCGTGACCGAGAGATGCTGGAAGGTAAATGTCGGATCTGACTGGTTCTCCCTATTATAGAAGCCATTTCGTTGTTCCCGGGGAAGCGACGGCATGGTGGACGGCGCATTACGATAATACAGCCTAATAATAGAGTGCTGAGAAAGAGGCAGGAGTTTGAAGAGAGCGGCGCGGAACGAGAGGAGTTCCGATTGGTCGGCCGGAGGCACTGTAATTGCAGCTATGCGATGATTATCGAAGGCGGAGGGGACCGATCACGATCGGGAAGCCTTTCTCTCTCTCTCCCTCTCTTACTCTCTTATTCTTTCTACCACGACACGAGAAAGGAAGCCGATACCTTTCTCTCCTTCCATCGACTAAACACACCCATTACCTTGAAAATGCGACTTTGATGATTGGGTGCAAGGCACGCCAAGCCGAACACGCTGGCTCCTTCTTCTCTGTGGTAGTTCCTGCGTATGAATTTCGTGCTAATTCGAAAACGGGGCCCCCGTCGTTCGCAGGCATCGGTTAAACTTATCTTGCGTTCCGAACCATCGAATAATTCCTGGATTTACAATAAAAGTAATCAACTCGAACGCTATGGGCGTTTACCTACTCTACCTGCTTATCCATACGGAACAAGTGTATATCTTTTTTTTATTTTCACGTATGATGCGTATAGGTATTTACAACTATGCGATCAAAAATTTGGAATCGAGAGATCGTCGATATAAAATTATTACTATGTTAAATTATTAATTATTGGATATTTAAAAAATTTATAAATATTTTTACATAGACCAGTTGGTATTCAATGAAATTTAAACAAATTCACACACTTTGTCTTTTCCTTGGTCATTGGATTCCAGGATACTACACAGCTTTTATTGTGGCTCCTCGTAAATGTACACACGTATCTACATACGTGAAATGGCCAGGCAAGTTGCAATTAATTTCAATTATAAAAATATCACGGTCCTTTACGACGTCAGCAGGTGCTTCGCGGTCAAGGGTCAGTTTTTATACGAAGATCTTACACCCGGTCGTAACCTTTAAACGTGACTACTCGAAAGAAAGGATAGGAAATTAAAAGAAAAAAAAATAAATAATAATAATTAAAATCTGTCGACTCGCGTGAAAATGAATAAAAAGAAAACGAATAAGAAAAAAAAAATACAATTTTTGTGATACCTCATATATTTATGCATTTTTAACGATTAATATCCCTATAAACATGATTGACAAATAGTTCTCGAAGAATCGGTTCGTTGAATCATAAACGAGAAAATATCGCGGCGCAACCCCTAGCGAATATTATTCAAAATTAGCGAAGAGAAAGGCGGAAGTCCCAATTTTGCGAATGAAGACAGTAGAGAGATCTGGCCGTTTTCTCATCTCCGTCTCACCACGTAGGAGGTTGGGTTTGCGAGTGAGCGAACGAACGAATGAACGAACGAACGAACGAACGAACTGCCTCGTGCTGACAAAAGAGCAGTTAATTATGATTCTTTTATGATTTGATTTAGCCCGATCTCCCCCTATGTGCTAGTAGACCGGTAGCCAGTTAAACTCCTGCCACGAAATAAAGCACAATGTACAGCGAGAGATTAACGGACTATTAGCTGGACAATGGAGAAACTTTTTTTTCTCTTCGCATTTAACGAATCCTTTAACAAATCGTAACGGCTGCCTGGAAATGGCGCTACCTATTTCGAAATTTACCGAGTGTATGTAAGTATGTAGGTACGTACATACCTACTACATCTTTCGTTGAATCAACACTAATTCAACGTAAAATTATAACGATAATTATCGTAGAATTTGCTCGTAGTCATTGCTTTGAAAAGTATATGAAAGCATTTGAATTTTTGATCCAAGAAAAAGAACAAAAAAGAAAAAATGAAGAAAAGAGATTAGACAGACCAAAGATATTTTTACCTACTTTATTTTCTTTTTTGTTTACCACAACATACATGGACAGTTCATTTCACGAAAAAGGGAGAATAAATTATCGATGCAGCAGAAAAGCAAATTCGAGCTTCGTATCGTTTAACCCGCAGATTCAGTGCTTTAAAACAAGTAAAAGGAGTCATCTCAAGCTAGCGGAGCTCGGGACCCATTTAAATCTGTTGAATGGCTCGAGGAAGCAAGGCAACCTTCTCTTTCAGCGCAGGGATTCGGCAACAAAGGCGGTGGTTTTACTTTTAAATTTAGTACACGACCGACTCCCTCTACCTCCCTACTTTTGCCTCCTCCTACGACTCCCTGCCTCCCTTTTACCCCGCGCCATATTCACCCTCCACACACCCCTACCAACACCGGTAAGTAAAATAGGGATTTAGTTCCACCTCGAGTTTATTCCAAAGTCCTCCTCGAAAAAGTAAGAGAGAAAGAGAGAGAGACGCGGTAAATCTGCTTTCGGTAAACCAATTGCAATACTTCGAATACGAATTAGAACTGTTATCGTCCTTACAAGGAGCGAGAGCGAAAGAAATTTAGTATGCAGATAAAATATATTTTACGCGAATCGTATGGCAGAAGACGATACAGAAGAAAAGAGAGAAAGAGGGAATTTGTATCGTCTAAGTAATTAGCGAAATGCAAATTGGTAATCTAATCAAGTATATATGTGTGTATATATATATATACATATATATAAAATACGACCTGTAATAATAATTTCTTTCACTAGAACAAGTCTCTTAAAGCTTTAATAATTATTCAATTTACTTGATAATTCCGCTTCTGATATTTGAATATTTTAATAACGCAACCTTTAGTTGATTCCATTTAAAATCAATCTACTTGTTACGTTCTTTAATCCTCGCATATATTATACATTTACTACGTATCACTTATGTCAACAAATATACTATCATTTATTAAAGCTCGTATTCTTCTTTTCTTTTTCTTGTCTTCCCTTACCCTTGCACAATTTTTATTCATAGGTCGCGATCAGGGAAAACGATTAATCGCGTTGGCGATGCGATCGAGACGCAAAGGATCACAGGATTCGCTGTCGTAGCAAGATTTTGTCAGGAAGCTTTTATCCCTTCGTAAGAGTAAATCGTGCAGTCGTCGCGTACATCTATTTGTCAAGCGAACCGCCCTGTGGCTGGACGTCGAGGAAGACAGAGAAAGAGAGAGAGAGAGAGAAAGAGAGAGAGAGGTAGAAAGAGGGTGTTTTCTTAGTAGAGGGATGAAACGTAAGGGGGTGTAAGGCGTCGTGTCGCTGGACCACTTCGACGTCCCGGACGTTCTTCCTTTTCCCAACGACCTCCCTTCCCCGGGGACCGTTCCATCTCCTCTCCCTGAACTGAATCTGCCGAGAGAAACGGCTAGCCCTACGTTAAAGAGGTAATCTGTGTCACGAGCAATCGAGAACGCCCTTCCGAAACTTTCTTTACCTGAACAGCTGCTAACCTAAGTTTTATATTATATGTATTGGCGTACATCTACGATTCTCTTATCGATGCATACTCTCGATACATCACCAAATCAAAATTAATTTTGTTGATCATCTATTACAAAACAATATGTATACCTAGATTGTTATATGGCTATACGTACACTCTTGAATTATCTTTTTCCGATCCATCACAAAATCGAAATTGGTTGTGTTGACTCGATAGATATGGAACGATATTTATTTATGTGTTGTAATAGAATGACAAAATAAAACTTTTCATATAACATTCATATTATATATATATATATATATATATATATATATATATGTATATATATATATATATATATTCAACATAATCAAAAATAAATATATGACAAATCTTTGAAATGTGATTCGTTTGTATACGTATGATTTTTTTAAGATATTAGATAAAACAAAGATTTATCGAAACGATAGGTATCATCGCCAATCACCACGAGTGTTTTTAATTTCGAAAATAAGGCTATCTCTTAGGACGCTTCTTCCTTCGCGATAAGCTCGAACCTCAACATCCCCTTTCTGACATCGGCGCAGAGGACCGGGCGTCTCCTTCCGGCACTCCTACCGGTATCTTTTCCCCCGTACTTCCTGGAACCCACTCTCATTATCCTAAGGAAATTAAATATGTCATCTGATTCTTAAAGTTAATTGAAGTTTCGAATCATCTTGAATGCACCACTAATTTCTAATTCATTAAAGATTTCGAATGAAGGACGCTGGAAAATATAATTCTTTCTCAAAATTTATTCTTATTGTTATGGATTACTTCGAAAAAAAATAAATACAAAAAAAATGTTTTTTAAACTTTAACTGTCGGTCACGAATGAAAATGAAAATATACGAATTAATAATATTAATAAACAGTTGAACAGACTGAAAGTTAACAAATTCATTTGTTAATTCACAGAGCACCTAGAGATTTAATTTCAATGAATATAAAAAATGTAAGATTACAATAAAATAATGCCTTCGAAACGGATTGAATTAGAACGACAGAAAAATGATAGTGATATCATCGAACAAGCCTATTTTCTCAGCTGCGAATAAGTGGTCCTGGATGCGATCTGGATTCTTATGTTGGAGAAAGAAGATAGAGGGGGGTTTGGATGAGCACAGTCAGCGTACATAGATGCGAGACAGATACATCGATGTTGGCCTAGATGCCGAGTCACGAAGGTGCAAGTCACTGTGCTCCATGAAGGGATGATGAGACGACTAAACTTAGAACATTTATGGGGGTGTGCGCGAATAACTTGATACACCTAAACGGATACGAGAAGCATGACTCTCTACATCTTCCGATCGATCTGGAAACGTTACTTTATCTATCTTCCTCGAAGCATCATTTCATTTCTATCTAAAAGTATAACTTAACTCTGCTTAACGACTAAATTGATTTACACTTTCGTAAGAAATATATTAAGATAGTAACAAATAACACAAATGCACCCATACATATATGTTTCATCGGTACAGAGATTTCTGATAATATTCGTCGAATTACGATGTCATTATATTGCAATCTGCCGAGTAACCGTATGAACGATTTTACTACTGATTTCGCCTAATGTCAAGAACTAACCGTACCTCGTAACAATAGCAAAACCAAGAGAATACCTGAAAACGTTAGAGAACTGACGATTACCATAAATATTGAAATTCACGTCGCGATATATCTTTTGAATATTTAATTCTCTACCAACAATGGCAATGATCCAATGAATAGAAATCTCGTCATCACTTATTTGCTGTTTTTAATTACCTGAATCAAATATCTTAATGATTATGATATCAATTAGATACACATGTTCGTATGTAATAACAATTTTAATAATAAAATCAGTTTTATCTTATACAACAATTTCAAATAAATATCTTAAATTTTACTGAATGAAAAACGTATCAAGCAATAAAGAATGAAAAAAAAAAAAAACAAAATCTACTATCTCAGACGTTAGAAATCATATCGCCACGTTTACTAATTTTCCTAGATATATCTAATAAGTAAGGTGAGAATGAAGTACGTCATTAATTATGTCAGCTCGTCGTCGACTAGAGATATCGGAGAATCAACGAGAGCGTCCAACGTAATCGCTGCCAATTTATTTAATCGAATAAAGAACGTCTCGCGCTTCGGCGAGCTCCTAAATTCCTGGTATGCGACATGGTATTCGCATTACGCAAGAACCGGACGTTGGGACTTTTGCTCGGCCGGTGGCAAGTGCACAGAGCTTATGGTTAAGGTGGCCGATTTAGGGTCTCTATGGTTTAACAGAATTCTCGTTACTAAAACGAATAAAAAAAGAGTGATACCCAGATAGTATTTTCTCGTTTCTCTTTCTATCGATTTAAAAAGACCAATCTGAAAAATTTACTAAAAATTATTATTTCATTCGTATAATAATACAACACAAGTATTATTTTAATTAAATTAGATTATAAAATGATCTAATTTAAAAGAAGGAAAAAAAGGAAAAAGGAGAAGAAAAAGTATCAACATCGAAAAGAAAGAAAAGATACTTTGATATAAAATATTCACGCCTCCACATAATTTAAGGGCTCCTATATCGTTTCTAAAGAGGGTGTGGAATGTATTTATTTTCTTCTTTTTTTTTATTCTACCCTGAGGGTATCATTATTGGTTGGATTAGCGACGGTCTTTTCACAGAGTTTTCGGAGAGCGGCTGCCCGGTAAAGAGAGGGTACTACGAGTGATCCTGGAACAAATCTACCCTTGGACTCGGGAGGTATACCCAGGTCCTACGGCCGACACTTGGCACAAATTGCCCCAGTAAGTGTAGTGCATTAATCTTTGGTTTGGTTTGCTCTCGGCCACCGCGTGCGTTGCGGTGGCCGCATTTCTCCTAACCCCCGACACGCCGCATATCCCAAAACCTTACACCGCGTTTTCCTATTCTCCTCTTCTCATAGACATCGAGAAGCTCGAGCCACGAGGCACGCTCGAGTAGTACAAACTGATCATAGAAACCGACGATGTCGACTACGAGGTTTACGGATAAACCGAAACGTCGTCGTAATTTTCGATGATCAGACAAATCCAACTTCGAAAAACAATGATAACAATAAAATTTAATATCTTTTTATTTAAAAATAAAATTAATATATTTATATATTATTTCTTTCTTCGATTATTCCATAGATACACAAACAATAATAATACAAATATATTCAAGATAGCATATCTCACGATGAAGATAATCTTAAAAAATCGGTAAAAGGTAGATAAATATCAAACAAACCATTTAATCTTACTTTTCCAACCAACGACGATTAGACGGAATATCATATTTTATATTAGAGAATTTTTGAAGAACGATAAGTATCAAAAAGTTCGATAACTCTTAGGATTTCTGAGGAACAGCGTTCAAACACATACCGGATGACGTCGTGGCCCGTATCAGAGGCAGAATATAGGCAAATTAAACATGCATAATTAAAACGAAACAGCAGCGTTCCTTCCGTCGTCTGTGCGGTCGACTCTACGGATTGGTAAGGACCTTGAAGCAAGGAAAGAGCCCTCCCCGAGTAACATCTGCTCGCTATGAAGTATAAAGAGGCATACGATATCATCCGCAGTGAATGCTTAATTAAAACCTCAGCCTCCGTACTACGAAGCTACTCTCCCCTCTCTCTCTTTCTCTCTCTCCCCTATAGTCGCACGCTAATCGCAAACTTTGCTTCTCTTCTCGACATCTTTCTATCTACCACGCCTTTACCTCATCCTAACTGATCTTTAAAACGAAAGTGATTTCTTTCGCGTGATTAATCTGATTATAAAAATATTTAAGATTGCGGAAAAAAAAGACATTGTCAACATTTGCTACGTATGCAAAATTATTTGTAGCACATTTGTATTCGATATTATTAAATGAAATTGTCGAATATAATAAGTTGCAAAATTGCTTAAATTGAATAATTTAAGTTTTCGAACGCGTTGAAAAAGCAAAAGAAAGTATTTCAAAAAAAGAATATTTCACGTTCGTTGATTCATGGAAATCTAGGGTTTTAGTAAAAAAAAAAAAAAAAAAAAAAAAAAATGAAAAAAGGAAAAGAGAAAGTTGCGCTAGTCGATTGTTATCAATTTTATTTCATTATAGTCTTCTAACAAAACATCGTAATGGCTCGTAAGGAATTTTTTCAACTTTCTCGAAACACCATAAAATTCTTGAGTGACATTTCACCAACCCTTAATGGAAGTCTTAACGTTTACTTTAAAACAGCGTTTCTCAACCTATGGACCGTTATTGGTTTACCAAATTCTTCAAAAATATATTTATATTACAAATAACTAGATTGTATCCGGTATGTGTTAGTTGTACAACATTGTACTGTTGTAAATAGTTGCACGACAAAAAGATTAGAAAACTCGGCTCTGAACTAAGAAAACCTTTTTTTTTTTTGGAAACCTTTTTAATGGCTACTGTATAGAAAAAAGAAAGAAAAGACGGAAGAAAATTAACTTAGACCAAAATAACTGAAGGATATGGCAATAAATTAACGTAAGCTTACAAGTAATAAACGAGTCACAATTTGGTTTCAAATATTTTCAAAGAAAGAATAGCGATTGTTAGAAAGAAATCCTTAGTATGAATTATTACCGTTATAAAAATTTTGATTTGGAGATAATAAACATTGTACCTAAGTTTGTATAATCCTTGGAAAAGAGACACTTTAATGGCAGTCGGCGCTTCACGCAAGGATGAGCACACACAAAATCAATCTTTTCATACACTCATAGGGACATTTCCACTTTCAACTTTCATTTAGCAAATTTTAAACTAAACGGTAGGAATCTATGGAAAAGTTTTCTATGATTTATTATTAACTGAACATAATGCGATTTTGTACTAATTTATATAACATTTTTATCTTCGATTTTATGATCGGCAAGCGTTACGCACGAGTGAACACATGTAAAATCGATCCCTCGGAACGACCTCGCATACCTATAGTAATTGCGATAGGCATAAAGATAATATTATTATCCGACAAGGTATTTACTTTCATTAGAAAGCTTTTTATTTTCTTTAGAACTTCAAACGAAGGATTACATGTACGAGACATTAGAAATATTAGAGACAAAACGTTCGAGAGAGATATGTTCTTTAAACGACCACAAATATTGGCATGACTAATAACACTTATCTAATCTACGAGTAATTTCAGGCAACATTTTCTCTCAGTACTTTACCGTCTGATGAAAATTTATGCATCAAGACAATATGACTTATTCAAAATTTCTAATTTGGAAGTTAAGCTTACCCGAAAAGAAGCCTGTCCGAAAGGATTTCGTCTTAAGTATTAATATCTTTCTTGTAACGAGGCGATTGAAAAACTAAGGATTATATATAATACCAAATACTTCTCTTTTATTCCTACAATAATAAAATCTCTAACGAGCTTATTATCTCATCTGTTATCTCTAATTAACTGATGTAATATATTGTAGTATGACATGTTCAAGAATACTCTTCTCCTTCTTGATACCATCTAAAAAGTGATTTTTTCTTCTTCTTCTTTTTCTTCTTCTTCTTGTCATATACAGTTATCGATCTTTCCATTTCTCTCTCACGGTAAAAACAAGAAAGTGAAGTTGGAGGATCCAACAGCAGCATATTGGACATCGAAATGAAAGAGAAGAATTTTCCTCGTAGTGGTTCCTAACGAGTAAAGGAGTTCGATTTCATCGTAGACGTAGTAAAAGAAAGAAAAAGTTTTGGAAAAGGGTCGGCACGGGAAGCTTCAGCCGAGGAGTTTTAAGAAGAAAGAGCGAAACTCTCCCTTCTGGCGAAACGACGACTGGAAGAGAACCGTTCGAGTGATCCGCTGATTGACAGGCCGAGCTAGCTCGACGCCCTTGCCCGTCGCCGTCTCGCTGCTTACCATACTAAAATGGCGACGAAAGATACTTTATTTTTAATGGCGGACACACACACAGTACAATGTATTCCTTTCGACATATTTTTTCCATTAACGAGAAGAGAAAAAAAAACAAAAAAGAAGAAAAGAGAAGAGAAGACCAAAGAAGAATCGAGAACATAAAATACTTTAAAAAACAGAAGCTTAATGATATTGATGCAATGCCTTATTATTATTATTATTATTATTATTATTATTATTATTATTATTATTATTATTATTATTATTATTATTATTATTATTATTATGAATAATAATTGCATGTAGGTATCTATTTGCTTAAGTAAATATATATTACAAATATTGTAAATATAACGTTAATAATAAATGTCTAAGCCAAATAAGATATATACCTACGATCAATGTAGACCATACAAAAATAAATACGAACACGAATACACGAAACGAAATAATAGCTCAAAACTATAATATCCATAGAAGTATCTATTATTTAATCGCCGAAGATAATGATTATCTTCTATCGTTCTATCAACACTAATTACCTCAGGCATGGGAAAAAAAAAGAAAAAGGAAACTTAATAATAGTAATAACAGTAATCGAATTAGTATCTATGCAGAAGACAAGGTCATCAATGATGGATAGTTAAAAATTGGAAAGACTTGTATGTACTCTTGTAAAATATCTGATGGGCATCTTACATAGACATATGCATCTGTGTACATGTTCGAAGGATAACCGAGTAGAGATAGGTATAACGCACCTTCGCGGGTGAGACAGCAATGTCAATATATATGCAAACGCCGACATAACGATCTATCGGTACGTAAATATACAGAGAGCCAAGAAGGGTCGCAGAAGGGATGAGTGAGAGAGAGAAAGAGAAAGAGATAGAGAGAGAGAGAGAGAGAGAGAGAGAGAGAGAGAGAGAGAGAGAAAAGGAACGAGAAAGAAGGGTGAAGAGAAAAGGAGAGAAGAAACTGGAAGCTTAATATAAAACTTCATTTCGCAATAGGTGGCAGGTGGAGGAAGGAAGAGACCTGACTGACAGAAATGCCAGTGTCGTCAAGAGAGAGGGTGCCCTCACTCTTATAAATGGAAAATTCTCCTCGCTCGATTCGTTCAAACCCTTGAAAACTCTTTTCTCTTTCTTATATAACATCGAATATAAAAATATATATATATATATATATATATATATATATATATATATATATATTGTATTTTATGTACGTGTACGATTCGTGAAGTGTCGATATCATTATACATAAACATATCGTGAGGAACCTGACTGTTAAGAATATCCAAATATAGATATACTTTAAGCAAATAAAAAGAAATATTTTCCATAGCGACATTAATGAAATTTGTATTGTAGTACATTGCCAAACAAAGTTAATTTATATTTTACCGATAGGTATAAGAATAAAAAAAAAAAAGAGAAAGAAAAGGAGAAAGAAAAGGAAAAGGAAAAAAAATTTACAAACAAATTGCAAAATCTCTCAGATAGTCTAAACTTCCGTCTTTCTCTTTCTCTCTCTTTCTCTTTCAATATGTATATATACATATATTGTAAAAACTAACTCCGAACGATAACTTTTCATTGTTCCCTATATACCTATACATATACATATATATATATATATATATATATATATTTCTGATCTTTTCTTCCTATATTTCTTGACGTTGGTCTAAAAAGAAGGGGTCGATCCAAACGTCGCGAGGCAGAGGCGAGGTGGCGCGTGGTGGCAACGCGCCCGCGCCCGCGCGATGAAACTTTTAATAAATGGCGAAGTCGATATGAAGTATAGGACTTTGACATATCGTGTGTCTGTAATGTATAGTTAAATCTGGCGGCAGATGTGGCGGGTGTTCTCCCTCTTTCTCTCTCTCTCTCTCCCTCTCTTTAACCATCCCTCGAACTCCCTCCTCTTTCGTCGCACTGTGAGTACCGCGTTCACAGCCTCTCTGAAATTTCACTCTAACCCACTGTCACGATCGAATATATCCCCTCCCCAACGTTATGAATGCACCGATCTTCTGCCTACTTTTATCGCAAATAAATAATTTCACTCTATTTTATCATGAAATATAGATATTCATATTCTGAATAAAATGAAAAAAAAAGAAAAAGTATTTCATCCAGTTAGATTCTCCTCGTCAATTTACTAACAATATCTCTTCTTTTCTTCTTCTTTTTTTTTTTTACTTTTTATTAACGTCAAGCAACATTTAACTTCAATATTAAATTTAATAATATTTCTTGTAATCGATCTTATTGTATGTTTGATACTTTCTTTCAATATTTTCAAGGATTTCTTTTTTTTTATTACACTTGATTGATATGCCTATCATATATCGAGTAAAAAAATTTCTTCTTTAAATTTACAACAAATTTCAAGGTAAATATCAGGAACATCATCCACGGCGATTTAATAAAACGCGAAGAGTATCATGAGGATATGATATGATAAATAAAAAAGAAAAAAAAAAAGAAAAAAAGAGAGAGAGAAAGAAAGAGAGAGAAAACTCGAGGTCCGGAGTAACTCGACAAAAAACGATTTGCAATTGAATCGGATTGCGTGCAACGAATGCAGCCGTCACTTCGTTGTAACGGTTAAAATTGCTCAGCTTGGATGAGAGAGGGAGTGGTGGAGGAAGAGAGGAGGATACGTCAGTTGTTACCACGACGATTCCGTAGGACGGTTTTGATGACAGATTACCCTGATCCGCTTTGTGGAGAAGCTCTCATTTAGACAGGGAATATGATCGAAGAGATCACGGCTAGCTCTCCTCAAAAAATCCTCGTATTGCTGGTTCGTTTCACACATATACATATATATATATATATATATATATATATATATATATATATATATACATATTGCTTATGTTCGATAGAAAAAAATGATTAGTCTCGCTTAGAAAAAAAAAAACAAAAATAAAATGACGAAAAAAGGACAGATGAAAAAGCAACAATTGAATTAATTCCAAATAATTTTTATGTTACTGCAACTAAGATGAAATTGCCTTTAAAAAGCAAGAGATTTCTTTTCTAATTTCAAAGGTACCTATAGTAAAAGTTTATAGCATCTTAGTTTTTATTTTTCAAATAAACCATGGTGAAAAGATGGGAGAGAAACTAAAGTTTGGTCCGTAGGTTGCATTCTATGCATTTGCTAATGGAAAACGGATTTAATTTATAAACTTCGAGCCATCTGCATTTAAATAACATTTAATACAAAAGGATTGCAATAAAATTAGATATTATTTTGCTTTCAATATAATAATAAAGTTATTTAAATATATCTTCTTCTTTATAAATCATAATTTATAGATCTCTATAGATGATAAATATAGTTTACTAACCGTACTGACAGTAAATAATCTTACATAGAAAGTACTAACATAAAGAAAGTCTAACATAAATTTAACAAAAAATTTCTGAAGAAAAATTATTGAAAAACTCGGGATATTATTAAAACATACGGAATTGCCAACTATAAATCTTGTCAATGTTAACTTTTATCGAGGCTGAAAATATCCGCTCTTATATATTTGCTTTTACCAAACTTTGAAACGAACAACATAGAAACAACTTTGGAGAAGTACTATTTTTTGTTACTATGTGAAATTTAACGTTTTAAAATCCCTTTTGTACCGATTAGACCTGCTCAGGTAAAATTGTAAGTTTTACCTACTGGAAATTTTCTAGAGATAAAAGAGAAGAAAGAATATTTGTATAATAAAAAAACGAGAGGAAAAGGATAGAGGTATCTCAGGTCAATCGGATCACTCTTGTCAGGAGTGGTAGACAGAGTCTCAGAGACCTCGTGGCCGAGCACGTGAGAAAGTTACCCCCACCTTTGTCAAAAAGGAAGGAAGAGGGGCGCTTGGCGTCCCGCCCACGGTAGTAGAGAGCGAGAGAGCGTGGCCTACCAAGCTTAGCCTCGTGCTTTTCCACTCGAGTCGCTCCGCCGCACTCTCCCGAGGCTCACGGACCTGAGAGAGTCTCGGTCGTGCGTTCGCTCGTATTCACCACGAACGCTGCTTACTCTCTCGCTCTCTAGTCTCTGTGTGACGTGTAGCCCGCCTACAAACTGTAGAGGGCCGTGCCTGGACGGGCCCGATACCGGCACCGGATTGGTTCTTCCTCTTTCGCACCGGCGCATCGAGCGAGCCCGCAAGAAGAAAACTCTGAACCACGGAACCCGGAGGACCCCCTCCTGTCTATGTCTCTTCTATGTGGATGTATACGTCTCTCTCTCTTTCTTCCCTTAACCGTGTGTTTGTGTCACGCGCGAGGTAAGAGAGACAGCAGTAACAACAGAGACACGCAACGGAGAACGTCGGACCGAAGAAAAAGTTCGTCTCTCTGGAATTTCCACCCCCTCCTTCCTTCTCTTACTCCACCTAGAGTCTTCTCCCCTCTCTTCTCTATCCTTCTCCTCCTCCTCCTCCTCCTCCTCCTCTTTCTCCTCCTCCTCCACCTTCTTCTTCTTCTTCTTCTTCTTCTTCTTCTTCCTTCTCTCTTCTCTACTTCGTCGTCTTCGTCGTCGTTGTCGTCTTCAAAGATCGACCATCTCTTTCTTCCTGTCCCCACCCCCGTAATACTTTCTTCCTCTTCCTCGTCTTCTTCTTCTTCTTCTTCTTCTTCTTCTTCTTCTTCTTTTACTCTTCTTCTACACACTTCTTCTTCTACTACTTCTTCTTCTTCTTCTCCTCTACCCTTCCCCCTTCCTTAACTGACTTTCTATCCTCCCCTCCTCTACCTACCTACCCCTCTTCCACTAGTACCTCCTCCTACTACTACTCCATCACCATTCCACCGTATACCTCTACCTCCTCCTTCCTTCCTCACTCGTCGACCATCCGTCGCCGCTGCCCGCCCGTGCTTGTTCGTTCGTCTCGATTCCGGTCGCTCGGTTACGCTTACGATATTCACCGGTATTTCCGATACTATCCAAAGTGATCTGTGATCGTTCCCTTAAAGAATTTTTGCTTAGACCCTTTGCGACATCGTTCTTATTCGTTTTCTTCCAAGAGAAGAACCTTTTCGGTAGTGTAGTTGGTGAGGTGGAAGGACAAGACACGTAGCAAAGTCGTTCTCGGGCATCGTTAGAGTGAAAACAGTGAAGAATACACAGTGTTTTGCATTTTCCGCGGGATCATTTCAAATAGAGATCGTCGTTTGGTTCAAGTGGAAAATTGATAAATTTATCAGTGTGCTAAGACACCCAAAGGGAAACAAAGTATAGTATCGTATTATGAGAATTGAAGTACGTACTGTATTCTCATAATAAATATCTTCTTCCTGTCTGAGAATGATTTTTCGAAACGAATTATAGCTAATCTAATTCCAAAATATAATCATTAACAGTGCAAATATCATTTAAAATATTATTATTATTATTATTATTATTATTATTATTATTATTATTATTATTATTATTATTACTACTATCATCATCAACATTATTATTACTCTTATTATTATTATTATCATCATCGTCATCATCGTTATTCTTTTCGACAAATACGATCCTATAAAATTTCATAAAAATTAAAAAAAAAACCAAAATTAAGAGAAAAAGGGAAGAAGAAAAGTACGACCGAGTGCGTTCCATGCGAGGTAAGCAAGAAGCTTTGCTACGGCAAGATCATCATCAGCTGGAGGATCAGCATAGTAGTGAAAACGTTGATCAAATAGGTGATCGGTCAAGAATCCGCGTGAATAAGGAGTTCGCGAACTTGAAGACGAAGCCAACGTCACCCGTCCTGGCGAACGACGGAGGGGGCGGCTTCTGGCTGGCCACGGTGGCCGCGGGGGTTGGTGCCCCAGCCGGGCTGCCCCCGCACTCGACGCATCATCCAACCATGGATCCGACATGTGGATCAGCCGAAACCGGCTTCATCAATAGCCAACCGTCCATGGCCGAATTTATGACCGCTTTGCCACAATTGACCAATGATGGTAATCTGCAACATTCACCTGGTACCGGTGGTTCCATAAGTCCTGGAGCACACCTTCCTCCTTACCACAACATGATGGATCATCATGCAGTAACCGACCCATCCGGCGTCAACGTACCAGAATATCCTTGGATGAAGGAAAAGAAAACAACCAGAAAGAACAACCAGCAAGGTGAGTCTTATTTCCTATCAAAATGGATACATTTTACAGTCCAGCGTAAGAAAAATATTCACTGTGTTTCATTTTAATTAGTCTAGAATAATATGATTTTGAGATCGCTTATGAGATAACAGAGAGCGCTTGGACGAATATTTAATCCCTGGGTAACTTTACGAAGATTTTTTGTTACCGATAAAAATTTCAACATTTGCATGAATCAATTAAAATGAAACACTTTGTTGTAGATATAGGTACCGTAACATATGAAAGATTCATAAGAAATTCTTCCTAATTTTTCTCACGGACTGATGCGCTTCCAAGCAATTTTAATGTTCATTCAATTTATTTCGTACAATCAACTTTGAAGTATCTTTTATATAATCTTAATATATAAAGTATACTAAAACTGCTTTATTAAAATACCAAGTCTAATTACTATGTCTTAATTACGATCAAAATAACAAAAAGAAAGAAAAAACCAAATAAAACTAGAATACCTAATTGCATTAAGGCATAAAATCGGACTGCTTTATTTTCCTTAGAATAATCCCGTCAAAAGAAAACAAACATTTCTTCATCGTTCACCTTTGCCCTATCCTCAAATACAATAAAGACGAAGAAAAGCTATCTCTAACATACGAATGAATATGGACGTTTATTAAGTGGTACTTCATAGACTTCGATCTGTCTGCTTACAACATTAGGTAGCTACTAGGAGTCTATTAGTCTGCCACTCTTGTATTGTATCTCTCAACAGGGTGTCCAATGTCCGTCGGCTAATGACAGTCCGTAGCCACTCCTTTTCTTCGACCCGAGAAACCTTCGCGAGATCGGAAGCATCTGGTGTGCATCACGCACGAAAACCACACGTTTCCCCAGCATTTGCAAACACGAGCTAGCAAATTATGATGTATCGTCCCGTGAACGAACGCTCTATTCCTCGATAGCTTCTCGGTCCTCGGACACACATGCCGCTTCCCTACAACCCTTTCACAAGCCAATGAATTATTGTTTTCGAGATAAATCGTCGTTGATGCCTTTCCATTCACGGTCACGGACACTTCGAAGGTCCTGTTTTCGAAATTAGATTTTTTCTTACTCGTCTAAGATTTCACTTTCCATAGATTCGTTCAGCTGCTTTCTCAGAATATTATCGTTGATCCACGTATTAGATTAATACTCGTACAATAATTCTATGTAATTACAATTACGATTTTTCTTTAGTTGTTAAATTATCATCGGTATTAGCAGCGATCAAGGAATCAATTCTGTTTTTTTTTCTGCCCTTGACGTTTTAGATTAGAATTGATCTAAGAGCGATATGTTACTTGTCACGGATTTCATCTAACATATATACCTCCGTGATGATCAAAATATTTAATTATCCTAGAAATACATCTATCATCTTATTCGAATATTCCACAATAATTAAAAAATAAATTTGATCTAACTTTTGTTAAGTTTTTTCTCAAGCTACATTACGAACGTGGACATTATGAAATATTAACAATTGTCTTTTCCTTCTTATCAGATCTTATCGCGATAGTATTCTTTTTTTTATTATTAAAAATATTTTGAGTTAACAAAAAAAGAAAAAATTTCACACAAATCACGGAAAGATGACCGCGCTGTTAGACGATAAGGGACAACACGTGGCGGGGGTTGTTGTAGGAGAGAACGCAGAGAGCTCCACCTCCCCTACGTTGCTGACGGAGGCGGAGGCACCCCCGTGTGAGTTATGGCCGTCCCGACGCTCTCTCCCGTTCGCCCAGGGCTCAATTTACAGATGATTCCGCGTGTTACCGCCGACCAGCGGCTGGTTAACCTTCGTGCCAAACACTTAATCTTCCACCGTGTACCGTGGACCGTCCTTCGCCATGGACTCTGACCACTCCAGGACTTTAGGATCGGTTAAATCGGTGTCGTCGGTGTTTATACTCACCCACGAGAATGAGAGAAAGAGAAAGAGAGAAAGACATGAGAAGGAAATTGAAGGAGAGAAAGAGGAAGAGAGAGAGATAGAGAAAGAGGGTGAAGAGACAAGCAAGATAGGTAGATAAATGGAGAACGGTGTAAGATACTGTTGTCGAATGCCGACCCTAGTGGCCTATAAAGTTCTCCAACCCTTCGTATCTCAAATCCATTGTTGCGTACAACCTTCTGTTACGAGGACATCGTGTGGCTCGCGCCACGGATCTTTTCAAAGATTTATAGCTACTCGATATGGTTCGTAAGGTCCAACAAGTTAGTGGAAAATGATCGTTCGCATGTACCTATGAAATTTGTGATTCGGAAAGAAAACGATCGATTTGGTTAAAGGAGAATTTCGATCATTCAAAATGACACCGTAACCCATTTGAAAATGATAACGTCAAACTAAAGTTACGTTAAACGTTCGGAAATATTTATTAGGAAGTTAAGAAAGATCTGGTAACGTTGACGATGAATGATGAAGGGATGCCGACGGATTCGCCGTCTATCTTCTTGATTATTCATCTCCGAATTTCAATTAGTCAAAGCAACAGGAGTTGGACTCGTCAGCGGGTTATTACGAGTGCCTCCGTTAAAGCCGCTAACGAATTCTAAGTTGTGGTCTCTCTGATAGGATAGGAGAGGATCTTTCTTGGTGTTAACATTGACTAACGTAACGCCTGTTACTAAAACATTGGCTTTAGTCCGTTTCTATGGATATGTTTTGGATGTGTATGTTCGGCTGCGTTTCTACATGTAGTAGTGCGTGAGAGGGATGATACGCGCGAGCGTGTCACCCTGTTCGTATTAAATTCCAATCTGTTACATCGCAGTTGCCCTATAGGAGGTGTTTTACTTGGAACGTCGTCGTCCTGGAACGGCGAGAAGGGAGATGGCTCTGATTAGTCGAGTTATTTGCCAGGAGAGTACCGAACCTTCTCCTCCCTAACCTCCCTCTTCCTTCCTATATATCCTCCCCACGATAATTCTTGCCGAAAAAGCCGACGTTCTTGCTAAAAAAAGGGAGTCACGAAATCCACGAGTGTTTTTCCCAACGTCTCCTTCCGAACGTCTCATCAGTCACGTCGCGGCATCGTCGTCGTCGTCGTCGTCGTCGTCGTCGTCGTCGTCGTCGTCGTCGTCGTCGTCGTCGTCGTCGTCGTCGTCGTCGTCGTCGTCGTCGTCGTCGTCGTCGTCGTCGTCGTCGTCGTCGTCGTCGTCGTCGTCGTCGTCGTCGTCGTCGTCGTCGTCGTCGTCGTCGTCGTCGTAGTGGTCGTAGTGGTCGTAGTAGTCGTAGTCGTAGTCGTCGTCGTCGTCGTCACCATCGTTGGCCAAGCTCCTCCAAGAGTAAGCCGATGTGTCAATTAATCCTTGCATCCCTTGGGATAGAACTAGGCTAGAGAGAAGGCCAGATGATCGTCATCCCCTTTACTTCAATCATACTATCCTTAGATAGTCTTATCCAAGCAACTCTCACCACTAACCTCCTCCTCTTTCTTCTTCACAAGAGCCATCTTGTAGATACCCCTCCATCTTCTTCGCGACTGTCTCACGTACTCCACCCCTTTCACTAATTAATCTCGCAATAACGACAGACGGTGAACCGCCAATGTTAACAATTGCCTCCTCTTTTCCGATTCCATACGGTTTCACTTGAACTTTCGGAAGGATCAAGAAAGTTTCAGCAAATTTGCTAATCTTATCAAATTATCTTTTTTTTGATCGTCAATAAATCTATGATATTTTTATTACACATGAAATGTTGAAATAAAATATTAGGGAATGTTATATTCGATATAGAAATATAAAGACTTTAACATAGACAGATAAAATCTTTTAATGCAAATTATCTATATATATCGTACACAAAATTGATTTAATAGAAAAAGATTACGATAAGGAAACAATCCAAAATAAATATTATCTATCGTCGACTCTACGATGCGTGTGATTGGACGACTCTACTCGTGAGTATCGCTTGATTTCGAAAGAGACGGCATCTAATTTAAAGATTCATTGGCAAATAAATCCGTACCGAATTAAAGATAACTCTCCGACAAAATCCCAAGCAAGGCGATCCCTAGAGCCGCCCTATAGTCGTCGAAAAAGAAGAAAGAGAAAAGGACTAGACAGAAAGGGGGATGTCTCAAGATTGATATCTCTGAAAGCGCAATCTTCGAGCAATGTCTGGTGTTTTAAAATGGACGACATTTTCGCTCGGAAATTTCAGAAAGATCAACGTTCCTAATGAGCGTTTCTATTCAAAATTTTTCCTTCGTTAAGTCGTCCTAAGATTTTTTAATGAAGATTTTCGCCTATATCTTTAGATAAAATAATTATAATATGAAAGAAGCAAAACTAAAGAAAAAGAAATTCTCTAACGAAATATGTAATGATCAAAATATGAAAAAATTAATGAAAAAAAGAAAAAAATTTTGTGTTCTAAATACAATGTCTGGTTAAAATATAATATCTGATTAAAGAGAAAAGCAAAGAAGAATAATTCAAAATTACAAGAAATAATAATAATAATAATATTGATTATTATATTCAATATTTATCTCCCGAAATTATTCAGCTGGCATGAAAGAAAATTTTCTGCGATATCTGTATAATCTTACGATATTGCAAATACAGTTTATGGTAACAAAAAATCATAGTAACATAACATATTTCAAAAAATGTTACGAATCCATGTTTTACAGCCAGTAGAGTTTTCCGTGAAGGAAACCGGGTACCGTGTTCAAATAATAAACACGGTATAACAAATTGATAATCCGGAACCCCATAATCGTACGCATATTTTCGTCCGGAATCTGTGACCCAACACTAAAAGAAGTTTCCACGCTTGTTGTTGCGCCAAATGGGCCGCTATAAAAGTCTCCAACTCCCCTCTGTGCCTTTACCGTTTTGCTCTTTTCTCTTTCTCTCTTCTCGTTCTGTTTTTTCTTCAATCGTGCATTACCACGATTGTGTTTCGAAAAAAAAATTTTTCTTTCATATTTTTATATTTTTCTACCAAGTCAAATATTAATACTGAAAAATTTACAAAACGATTAATTTTCTAACTATTAATTATATTAATAAATTATTGTTTATTGTAAGAAGATAATGGAAAAGTCATTTTAGTGATTTGAATTATTTATACATTCTATTTTCCTTTTTTAATTTTATTCAAATAGTTTCCTAAAATTATGCATAAATATATATAATTATATATAATGCGCACAAAATTTTATTCGCTATTTATATTTCTAAATATAAATAATATATAAATATAACAAGGACAAGTCATGGATTGACAATTCAAAGAACTCTTCGTGCTTGGACTAATAAATTGTCGGACTGGGACTGTTTATAAACCGTTTAAACGTTGGCAGGTTTCACGACATAACGTGGAAAATAGGAGTGAGATACTGAGAGAGAAAGACAGAGAGAGGGAGAGAGAGAGAAGAGTCGGAGGAGCCGAAACTGTGGAAAGTAAGGGGATGAAACTGGTGATGGATGAACATGAACAGTCATGGAACTCGGACAGTGTGACAATAGGAAGTAAAAATGACATATTATTTATAAACATTGACTCATCGAGCGAAGTATTTAAATATTTTTAAAAAATATTCGTTTTAATAGTCAAATAAATTAAAACGCAAGAAAATAATATATTTTATTTTGATTTTAATTAATAATAAATAAAAAAAAAACATCGAGTATCTTATTATTTAACATTCGAAATAAACATTATGGACAGAGTTTGGTTGATTGTCAATCGATCGATAATATACGACAGATAAACTAAGAACATAGACGAGATAGTCGAGACTCTTTTTGTCGTTTGCGACGATATAGCCGATCTCTCTTCGCTCTTCTTTTATATTAAAAATGAACTGTCGCTTCCACGGTCGACATGAACGGGTATTTGACTGTACTACCGCTTTCATTTGATAAATCGCATAGCGAGCTCCTCTTTCGGTCATCTGAATTTCTAATGCATTATTTTCTCCTCGGTACCATCCGCATGGCTACGTCGAATTGTAAGGGTGATCAACGACGAGAATGCTATGGGGGGGTGGCTGTCGAGGTGCTATGAGAGAGAGAAAGAGAGAAAGAGAAAGAGGGTTTAGAAGTGGAAGACGAGAAGGTCTCGTACAAACGTGAAATTACAGATATTTCGAGCATGAGAGGAGTCCACGAGGAGTTGTAATAGAAAAAAAAAGAAAAAAAAAAGATTCAGAATAATTTCGATAACGCGTTTTTGAGAAAAAAAGAAGGCAAAAAAAAGAAAGAAAGAAGCGTCAATTTTTCAACGTCTTTGAATAAAATCAGCAACGAAAGATGAACCTGGAATATCATTCTGGAGCTAAATTAGAAGATAAAGGATTCGTACCTACGGTTCCGCAGCTAGTGCCATAGTCTAATTGTAAGGATATGCCAAGTGACGTTGAATGATTTGATGTAGATTTCGAAAAAGGTCCGCTTAAAGCTTTTTCTTTGCTCATTCGAGAGTTATGCGATTTTTAATAACCGTCAAGGTGGAAGAAACGTCGTCCTAACTCGACAGGAGCAAAGAGACTCTGGGTCCTGTCCTACTTCCCGATCGAAACGGTACCATCCGGCTACGATGTCCTGCTATATTACGTGCAACCGTTGCCGTCGAGATTAAGAAAAGAAAGATACGAATGGACGTTTGAAAAGGAATGGCCAGTATACGTGAGAATAAGGAAGAGAGAGAGAAAGAGAGAGAGAGAGAGAGAGAGAGAGAGACAGAAAGCGGCACTTTGATCATCGAATGACTAGGGAGTTTGTATTATGAAGGCAAAGCATCGGCTTGGAAGAAACCTCGGCTTCTGCTCCTGTAGAGTTGAAAACTTTTTATATCTCGCTGTGAGGCCCATTATGGGCAACAGGTCCGCGGTCCAGTGGATCTCGCGAGAAGAAATAAATGCCAGTTTCTCGATTACGCGAGAAACACAACACGTGTGTATGTAGGTATAAACGTAAAATAAAAAAAAAAGGGGGAGAAAAAGAAGAGAGAGAAGAAGCTAACGTCTAACGTTAGGATATAATATAGCGTTCGAACGATTTGAAATAGCTTGTCCTAGCTATTCTCTGAAATCGCTTTGCGAGCTTCTCGAAAATTTCCGAAATAAAGATTCACCCGTAGCTACGTTTATTGCCAAAGCAGTAACTTTTATCGCTTACGAAATCCCTAGTCTATCTCATTTTTCACAAAAGCCAACTACATACTTGAACGAACACGAACACGTGAATTAGACGATAGCAATATAACGTCATACTGTATAATTTCCGTGTTATTTAAATAATTGCACGCTACGAACGTTCTTTTATCTCGAGGTGTACGTATAATTATTTGAAATTACTGAATCCGATGAAGTAATCCTTTTGAAATTCCAGAGCTAAACTTTTTAAGCCTTGACATTGATTACGTGAGTTTGAAATTCTACTGGTAATTACAACCTTCGGAATTATGATGCAATATTGTTTAGAACAAAAATGGAAAGTTAAATTAGAAATGTACGCGCACGAATATGTGTGTATTGCAATTTTTATAAGTAAATCTTAGTTTCGAATAGGTCGATGCCCCTTTCGCGAAGCAACACGTTTGAAAAACACAAAGTTACCGGAAACTCATGGACATTTTAGGTGGACGAGTAACTCATAATATTGGCAAACATTCAATTTTGCGTGAAGCGTGCCAAAGTATCGTGCGAATGGACGTGAAGCTATTCCTCCTTTCTTTTCCTTGATGTAACCAAGTCAATACTCGTGAAACTGTAATAAACATAATGATTCATCTTCGATTCACATATAAACATAAACACGTACACATACGCACACACATTTTTTGCATCTACTTACGTAAACCTTATTTCTATGAAAGTTTATAAATATACTTGATGTCCTGAAATGAAAAGTTGCATAGTTTTGAAAGAAATATTTCACTTAAACTTAACAATTTGATTATTACTAGAAAGTTGATTCCTTTATAGAGATTATATTATTGGCAATATTTAATTCATGATACAAAAAAAAGAGAGAAAAAAAAGATAGATGATCAAAAAGTTCGAACGAATTAAAAAAAAAATCTTGATAGTACAATTAATTATTGAACATTATTATTTTAATTAAATATTTTGTTGTGTGTGTGTTTTTCATGAACAATCAATTTTTTAATATATATTAAAGCAATATTATCATTTAAGAGCGACAGAGTTATCTTTCTCTCCAAGAAGGAAATTTTTATAGTGTTGGTTGGTTCGACAGAAAGGAAGAGAGTCGGGGGAAGATCGTTCGGTGGTAATTAGCCGTTAGGAGCAGTGGCACGACGCGACGCGCTAAAAGATTTTCTGCGACGGGCTAAGCCGGCGACGCCCGAAACGCTGTGTTTATAAAATGTCACGTACCCGATAAAAAGCCATGCGACATCAAACACCCCGAGTTACTACCGACGGAAGATGCTTTTGCGAGTTCATTATTAAGCCGTGCAATTACCTTTACTGATCCCTCTTTGCATCTTGGATGTTAAGGACTTTTCTACGACCTTCAAACTTGTGCTTGTGTGAAAGGTTGACTTTTCCCCAAAGGAGATATTTTTCATCAGAATTAATCGCTAAGAAAACTATTTTTACTTGGTTGATTAATAATAATGCTATTGTATTCACAAAATTCTCTCGACTATTATCAATAAAATACATGAGAAAAACAAATACTTTATAAAAGTGATCTGAAATTATAAGTCATATGTATAAACATATAAATTTTTTGTTCTGTCATCAAAAGATCATTAAAGATAAACTATACACTTTCGCTGTAAATAATTTTAATAAAAAAAAAATTAATTTTGCTACCACCAGCTAGTTCTAATTTATCAAATTATCGGAGTTTATGAATTCCGAATATAGCTATTAATATACCTAAACGATAGTCGGGATTAGTAAGTACAATGCAGCCAACGATTACACAGATAAGAAACACATAACCTACACGGTAGGTGGATAGCAATAAATTTGAAAGTGCGGAGTTCCTCCAGCGAGTTCGTCCTGTAGTAGAACAAGGTGTTGTTTGAATCGTGTAAAGAGATTAGGGTGGAGGCGCGCGATACGAGAATGAATCGGCGGCGTTCAGCGTGAACGAAAAGGGTAGTAGAGGGTGGTTGGGACTTGGATTCGTTGGATGAAAGCGTGGAGGTGGAGGACGTGTTTGTTGGTAGGGTATGCATTGCGCCGGAGAGTCCAGTAGCGATCATCAATCAGAAAGGCAGTCAGCCGTCCGTCGGTTGGTCGACCAGCCGGCTGGCTAGCTAGCTGACCAGCTAGCTGGATAGCTGCCTACGTCCACGTCCACGTCCATGTACAGAGTTTCGTGCGGGAGCCACCAAAAGCCACGATCTGCGAGTCATGCTTTCGACCTCTATTCTAAAAATCAATGGGACTTTACCAGTAAAGTCCAACGACCTCCTTACCCCTTTTCTTCTCTGATCTTTCGTACTTCCTTAAAGCAAACTAACGGTGTCTAGGATAACCAATAGTTATCGATCATTATACTGAGAATAAATGTGATTTTAGTATGATTTGAATTTTGAGTTATATCTATATATTAAAAAAATATATACATATATATGTACACACATATATATATATATATATATATATATATATATATATGTAAGTGTAAAGAACTTGATATACCAAGTTGGTAGTAGCATAAATAAAAAAAAAATTAATCGATCAGTGTAATGATCGATAACTAGGCTTGCCCTTCGCATAGAAGTGGCAGATGGTGCATTAAATGTAATTGATAGATATCATGAAATTTCTAATCGCACCATTTCATTTCGTCAATATACTAAACAATAGATCAGAAAAGATAAAATATTTTTCAAAACTAACTTCTTCGTATATATATATTGTATGTATACACATATATAGGTATATCTATTAATGAAAAATATTAGCCAGCAGAAAAATAAATTTTTCGTAAATCTAACTCGAGTAAACCTACCCCGAAGGATGACAAAGCGAATGGTGTTCCATATCGATCGATGGATTACATCGCACGATAAAATCGGTAGCGTTCGCTTGAAAAATCAAATTGAAATGGTCCAGGGTACAACGTATACATATATATATATATATATATATATATATATATATATATATATATGTACACGTATGTGTGTGTGCGTCTGTATATATATGTGTGTATGTACATATACCGTTACAGATAACATCGAAAACGTTAAAAAGTGAACGAGCGAAAATGCTAGGACGAAGCATGATGTTCGTCGAAGATGACTTCGCGATCAATGATTTACGCGACCGATTTTTCCTATATCTACTCATATACATTATTCTTTTCGAGGGAAAGGGAACATCATCGTATTTTTACCGTGGATAGCGTGCTCGTAGATTATAAAAATTTATACAAGATTCTGAGGTAAATGGTAAGGGAAGAAACGTAGGAAAAAAAGCATACGAGAGAAACGAAAGAAAAGGAGGAAGAAAAAAAAAGAAAGGAAGAAAAAAGGAAAGAGAAAAAGAAAGAAAGAAGGAAAGAAAGAAAGAAAGAAAGAAAGAAAGAAAGAAAGGAAGGAAAAGAACGGAGCTCTGTCCTCGAACCACCACAATGGATAGGGTTTGGATGGCCTCCAGAAAATATACTGGCGAGAAAAGGAAAGATATAGAAAGAGTGTGAGAAAGGAAGAGAAAGACAGAGAGAGAGAGAGAGAGAGAGAGAGAGAGAGCTTGAATACTCGAGCGAGGAAAACGAACCCAGAGGAAGTCTGGAGGAGAAGCGAGAGCGCGATAGCGAGCAAATAATAGGGAAATGATTTGCTCCTTGTTAGATAAAGGACCCTGTGGGGGGACTCGCTAAAAGAAATATTGCCTGGAATGAAAGGAAATGGCGCTGGTGGTGAAGAAGGACTCCATCGTGAGCCAGGGTCCTTCGGAATAGTGTTAGATCCGTTCTCATGTAACTGCTCCTTTGGCAGCACTGCCAGCTCATCCAGGACACGAATTCTGCTCGATTAGGAATTAAATGGCAGGAACATGCCTACCACGTTCGCGTTACCTACTCATTTTACTTTCCCGTATGGTAAGAAAGTTTTTCAAGAAATGCTAATGAACATGAATCAATTTTTGTCTCTCTCACGTCTCTTTTTTTTTTCTCTTTGATTAAATCGATAAAAAAAATTCTTTTCTTTTTTTGTCCCTTTCTTTTTGTGTGGTTACATGAAAAATATTATACTCGTTATTTATGTTATAGAATTCATATCGAAATTATATCTACAATAATAATGCCATAACCCTTTCGCGGTCAAACGGACGCGGCGAGACTCAAACTCGTCTCACTTCCTAAGCTACCCCTCCGCGCAATAACTTATCACCCTTGTCGACTCACGCAAGGTCCGACCCTCGTGATAATTGTTTAAAGCGACCACTGGCCACCCGTTTACCTCGAGCGGTCCACCGTCCTCGCCTTCTCTCTTCTCTAATTATAAGCTTTATGTACTTGGGGCATGACCCGATGCTTAATTACGATCGAATTGCCTACACTTTCTTCGAGTTGTTCGTTGAAAAAAAAAAAATAATAATAATAAAGAAAAAACGGACTCTTAAATCGATTCGATTTAACTATTTTATATTTATATCCTTTCTTAATTACTAACTGAATAAAAATAACTCAAAGATTTTTTTATAAATTCATTTGGAAATTAAATCGCCTGGATTCTGACAGGAAAAGAACATTCTACGTATACTTCATTGAAAGGTATTAACTTGTGAGTTATACTGCAATACCGAATAATAAATCGACAGAAATCCAAGGGAAAATAGTGCCGAAGAAAAGCGAACGTGAGGGCGACCACTGATAATATATATTATATATCGAACTGTATGTAGACTAAGAAGTGACGCTCTTCTGCACCGAGACGATAAATTAACTAATATCCTGGCTTAGCTTTAATTACTCTCGATCATTTCGACGCTTCCTGTTAGCATTTTTTATTCTCGACCGTATCTCCAGATCGTGCTCCAAGATTATTGATTAAATTAGATCCCTTAAAAAAGAAAAAGAAGAAGAAAAAAGAATAGAACAAACTAAAAATAATAAACCTTGTTACGCGTTCAGAATAATTATTATCGAAAGATAAAGTCTCGAGAAGTCGGTATGTTAAAACGAACGAGTATAATTAATAATCGACGTTGCGAGAGACGCCAATAGCCGCGGACTTTTTCATAAACTCTCGACAGCTACGATTTCCGAAAGTAACAAAAAGAGAAAAAAATAAAAATAAAAAAGGAAAAGAAAAAGAAATTATTAATTCACCATATTGGTAATTAAGCAACGGCGATCGATCGATACTTCTATCCCTCTCCTCTCTCTGCCCACCCTCGCTTCACCCCTGCCCACCCGAGCGGCCTCTTTTAAATTTTAAATACATCGATAGTATCTAACACCTCACAAAGAAATTCATAATTAAAATTTCTTTACTTATGACCTATTCTTTAATTATTTATACCTGAACGTTGGCAGTACTGACAAATAGAACAAATTATGCATGTACATATGTATATTACGGTTGATAGTCATGGACGCTTGACACTGTAAGTAGTCAATGTCCAGTCAGACCTATCTATTCCTCCATACGATATCAAAATAAAATTCTAATATTACATATACAGAGTCAACAGAACGTATACTTAATATTAATTGATTCTTACTAAGCTTGAAGAACGAAAAGAAAAAAAAGAAAAAAGAGAAAAAAGCAAAAAAGAAAGAGAGAGAAAGGGAGAGAGGAAGAAAAAAGGCCCCTGAAGAAGCATTTTTCCTTAAGTAGCGCATCGAAAGCGAGTTAGCAAGGTGTTCCTTTCTCGAAATTACAGCGTTGAACTAAGTCTTAAAACGTGACCAGATTATGGAACTTCCGGGAAACGGGCCGATCTTGAAAGTTTGGAAAAGGTACGAGGAATATAGGGTAGGGATGTAAGAATGGTAGAAGTAGTAGGAAAAAAGAAAAGGGTTCCTTCGGTGGTTGCAGTTAAATAAAACTGACGAAAATCTTTCCCCAAAGGCGCGAAGGGTGGTCGCGTTTGAACATGAAGGGACATGAAAAAGAGAAAAAGAGAGAGAAAGAATGTGGGTGGTTGGAGGGTGAAAGATAAAGGGAGAAAAACGTGTGGAGAGTACTCAGACAGGCGCCATGTGTATAATAATGTTAAAGAATGTTAAATGCGGGAGGGTTTCGAGTATCCAGGACGCATACATTAGTTGTTAACAATGCTATAAAGGACACTCGCCGTACTTCCCTACTATTTAGGTACCTTCACCAACGACTACTGTTTTCCTC
Organism: Vespula pensylvanica; assembly: GCF_014466175.1. NCBI lineage: Eukaryota > Metazoa > Arthropoda > Insecta > Hymenoptera > Vespidae > Vespula > Vespula pensylvanica. The sequence continues at coordinate 6,748,196 of NC_057688.1, forward strand.
TTCTAACGGCGGACTTAGATTTACGGGGCTTCTCCTTTCCTCACAATTTTTATGTAATATTCTTCGATTATGACTAAGGGGAAATTCAAAAAAAAAAAAGATCCGAGGATACGTTATAAATATAAATTTTATCTGCACGAAAGAAAAAGAAGAAAAAGAAGAAGAAAAGAAAAAGAAAGATAGAAATTAAAAAAAAAAAAAATAAACAAACATTTACGATCGTGTTTAAACCTGTCGACGATCATATATAAGTTCGTTCCAAACTTTTACAAAAACATGAGAAAAAAATTACTTGCTATATTTACTATTAATTTTTATATTAAAACGTAATAAATATTTAATAAGGTAACGACGAGAAACGTAATTAAACTAAAAAGAGGTCGAAGAGAGAACGATCCAATGAAAGATGATATTCGATTACCGAACGGCCTTGACCCACGGTCCTTGACCCTTAAGTACTCTTGAAAATGTCTTGGATAGCGAGGAGCAATATTAATGAGCTCGGGCAGAAAATTGACACACGCGTACAGGTGTACAGTCAACGTAGACGATAGTATACGATGTTCAACGAATAAGTATGCTTCCACTCGTACGACCATCTTCCTTCTTTTTCTCTTTTTATCTTTTTTCCTTCTTTCTCTTTCTTTTTGTTTTTCTTTTTACTCCGCGCTATTTTAGCTGGCAAACGGATGTCTAATTACCAAGATATCGATCTCCAGAACGTCGAATACTTCGCTTTTTGACTTATTATATGCCTCTGTCCTTGCTTACGTCCATATAGATAACTTCCTTTTCGACGATTATCGAACGTGAAATCAAACTGAAAGGTAATACATTTTTTAAAACGTCATAAACGATTTCTAATCCATTTCGTTTTACCTAATATCATTCTCAGTTCTAACACATTGTTAAATGTTTCAATTGAAATATATTAGAAAATGGATTCAAATACATAAACTCATTATTATTGATATCTATAATACTTTTTCTAATATTCTGTCCTATCTATGCGATTAAATATGTCTATATAGTTAACAATTGAAATTCTTTTTCCACAAATAATTTATAACGATATACTTATCGATTTTAACAAACGATTTAACGTTATGAAGAACTATCTTATTCTTCAATTTCTGAAATCGAAGAATCATTAAGAATACAGCTAACAACTTCGTAAATTGATGTCTCGGGACGTCGATGAGGTTTGCGTTCGCGTTTTAGGTTAATAAAACTATATTTATAGAAAGAAAGCGAGCACGAAACGGAAGCAATAGACAGGATGGAGGGTAGTTCGCAAGAAAAAGGGGGGGTGGTCTCAAGGGAGAACCACCTTTCCATTAGACGCAAGATTGATTTTGTGAGAGCTCCTTTTCCTAACAGGACCTCGGTATATATTGTGTATGTATGTATATATATATATATACATATATATATTGTGTGTATATATATATATATATATATATATATATATATATGGCTTGCAACTCAAGCACTAATGTGATTAAAATAATCTTACGATAATCAAAGTACAAAACACTACTACCGTCTCCTTTTCTAAAGTCTTATTCGTTTTAATCTATCTCCCGTGTATCAAGATAGAGCCTTACCGGGATGTACATTTGAGAATACAGGAAGCTTAATCGGAAAACAATAGTTTAGAATGAATCTTAACAAATCGAGATTGTTTCTCTGTTAATTCTTCTAAGATAAAAGATAAAATGATATAAAGAGAAAATGATTTACGGAAGGTCTGATTAACGATCTAAAACTTCCTAATTAATGTTTCCGTACTATGTTGATATGTACATACGTTCAAAGATTGAATCTGTACTATTTTCGTTTTATTTACCGTACATCCAGAAAAATAATGAGTTTTGCGTTGTATGAATTATCTTTAGTTTGAGATCGTGCAAGAACGAAATGTAAGGAATTGCTATTATAAAAGGTAGTATATCTTATATATATATGATATATATGATATATATATAATATATATATTATATACATATATATGTATATATAAGCATGCACGTATAGATAAGCATATGGATACGAGGAATAAGGCTAATAAAAGGAGAGGGGAATAGATCGGCATTTGAGTAATTACTTTCATCCGTCACACTATTTTTATCGTCTTATAGTAACGTGATAAAGTCGACCGGCAACATTTAGTCGCTATAAAAATTGCATGCACCACGATAAGCAATAAAATATCGAACGGCTTGTACGCTGGACCTTACCTCCGTATAATTTATGTAATTTGTACAAGTCCGATTGGAGTAACGTTTAATTACGTTTCTACGGTCTGTTTTAACGTGAAGGAATAATGCTTGAACGAAGGTGCAAGTTTAAATACTAATTTTTTAAACTAAATCTCTTTCGAGAGAACACAATCGAACAAATTTCTAATCATTTTCTAATTTCCACCTAATCATAACTCGTTAAAACTAAATATTATCTCGTTAATCGTAAAAATATTCTTTCCATTCTAATTAACATTCTCACATTGTTAATTCTACCAACGTTATAAGTCATTTCGTTTATAAATGATACTTACTCAATCAGAAAGAAAAATATAATTGCTCGTACAATTGAATTCTTGAAATTCGTTAGACACGTTCGTACTTAGAATTCAAAAATCACTCGAGTGTAATTTGCACCGTGCAATTTGTTAAAATTGTATTTGGCAAACGAAATCCATCATCCAATACAATCGTTGGACACGTACTTGCGTACACGAACGTTTCAATGTTCACCTTACTTTACAGTAGATAGGTATAATTGTAATATCGCATCTTACGTATATAATATTTTCCTTTAGAAAGAGGTATTTATACGAATAAGGAATCGTACGCGCGTACGTGTACCATACAAAATGATTGATGCTCTCGTCCATTGCGTAACCTTAAAGCGATAAACATAGAGAGAATTACGAAGACTAAACTGTGTTTTACGGTGTTCAACGTTGAAACACGAGAACTTTTTACATTTTACTTCTACGATGACACAATGCACTTTGCAATATTTTCCAAGAGGTCTTCTTTCTTCTTCTCTAATTGAAAACGCATTGCTAGTTGATTAGAATCTAGTAATTAAGCTAAACCTATTTGAATATTGAACCTTTTTCGTGTAAAAGCAATCAACTTTATGCGTTTTAATAAAGCGGAAAAAGTAAAGTATATTTAGACGTTGATAAAAAAAACTATATATACATACACGCACACAAACACACACACACATATATATTATATATACATATATAAGCGAGGGACTTAAATATTCATGTAAGTAATACACGTAATATACTGTACATAATACAGCAATGTATTACATACAATATGGTAATACATTACTGTATTATATATTACATACATTACAGTATTACCGTAATATAAATATTGTTATATGTATACAAATATGAACATATATCGTACGAGTATATAAATTCCCTTTCCAATAATATATATGCATATAAATATATTTATTTTTGTTGATTTCCTATGAATTTACCTAAACATTATATGAAATCAAGATCCATTAAAATCTACAACATTATTTATAATACCGATATATCGTCAAGATATTGCCAGTATCTCTTGCTTCTTATCGTTGGTTAGAATTACTGGTAAAAAGATTGCTAGGCAGGAAGTTGGAAAGACGCAAAAGGAAGGGCCGCAGGTTCAACGTGGCCGTATACGAAGGGGTCGAGCATGGTCGCTCCACCCCGATGATTGCAGGTTGCATCGGCACGCCTTCTACCTGGCCAGACATTTGCCTTCATATCATGCACACACTCTTTCTCTTTCTCTGTCTTTCTCTTTCTCTCTCCCTCTCTCTCTCTTTCTCTCTCTTTCGCTCATTCGCACGCTCACTTGCTCGCTTCCTCGCTCTCTCTTTCTCTCTCTCATCATACACACATACATAAAAACTTACGAATACATGTATCAGGAGTTCCGTTCGTCTTCCTCCAACAAGAAGAGTGCCCTTCGTCCAATTTTCTTGCACGAGGAGCCTTAGTTGCGCCCACCATAATCATATGTTGGCGAGTCTACTGCATCGTTGCATGCACTCCAACATGGCCGCCGCATCGCATCGCATCAGACCGATACCAGCTTACTTCTATGGCGTTTCTCAGTACTTTCCTTCTTTCCTTTATTTCATTCATCTCTCTCTCTCTCTCTCTCTCTCTCTCTCTCTCTCTCTCTCTCTCTCTCTCCCTCTTTCACTTTCTATCTTTCTCTATCTCTACCTCTCGTGCGTGCACAATTTATGTATTAGAATCGAATAAAGTTTTATCCAGTTAATATCAATCTCGATTTTAATTGAAATAGAATATGTAGATATATATAATTAAAACGTTCTTTGGAAAGAGATAGTTATTTAATATTTGATGAAAGTAGAGAGTAACTAAATATTAAAATTAAAGCTTAACGTTGTTCACTCTACTACAACTTAACTACGACTGCCGCGATCGTAATACTGGAATATAAGGAGATACGTATATAGAGGTCACATTCGAATTTAAATAATATACAAATACAATCGGCTCAACGTCACGTGTTTATATTAGCGTTATCTCGCTCTCTTAAACTTCCCTCTGTTTTTCTTTTTTCTATTTTGTTTAGTTTTGACGATGAGTCATAGCTGATCGAATGTATACGAATAAAATGCTTTTTCTTTCTCTCTCTCGCGTTCGTCCTTCCGTCTTATTTTCTATCGTATTGCGTATTACATATTTTCTATTGTATTGCATATTGGGTATGTTTTATCATATTTCTGTCGTATTTTTTACATATCTCACTCGCACCTACGAAACTTTCCTATGCTAATTCTAATACACCCAACATGTTTGAAGATTTTCACGAGTCGCTAAAAAATGCAGACGATCGGTTCTGACGCTTGAAAGAAAAGAGCTGAAGAGAAAGAAAAAGAAAGGGAGAGAGCAAGAGAGAGAAAGAAAGAAAAGAAAAGAGAGGAGAAGAAGAAGATAGTACGTAATAACACAGTGGGTCCTTTCGTGGTAGAGCTTTTGCATAAAATCGATGCCAGATTATGGTTCGAAGGCACTACCCAAGAGCTGAATATCTATCCCTAGCTGTACTCACGAGAGAGGAGTTCGTCCCTCTGCTTAAATCCTGTCTATGCGATCCCTTCGGACGAAGGGACGCGATGATCCGTCGGCTTTGAACGAAGAAACTATAGATGTGTCTCATTTAAAAAGACTACTATGTAGGTCTCTCTTTGGAAAAACATGTGCATGAATAACTTAAAAAGAATTCAGACTTCTTATCGAATCTCTGAGAGATAAACCTGTACTGCAGAAAATACTACTCTTAATACTACTAACGCATCGACATAAAACTCATCTTTAAAGAACAATTTCAAAGAATAAAGAGAGAATGAGAGAGAAAGAGAAAGAGAAAGAAAGAGAATCCATAGGAAGATTACTACATTATCTAAAGTACCAGTAGCAAGCTGTATAATAAACTGTGAACTTTGTCCTTATATCGCAAATAACCCACATATGCGGTTGATGGGGCATTAACTAATAGTATTAAGAAAAACAAAAAAGAAACAACGGAAGAAAAATAATGACTTAAGCTCTCATGCTATGGTAACATTCTTTTTCTTCTTTTTATTTTATTTCTTTTTCTTCTTTTTTTTTTATTTTTTCCATGATACACCCTAAAACGATATTTAAGGAACATACCCGTAACTTAATATCTCGAATCATCGACTAAACTGTACGACAAAGAAATCAATTATTCCGGACAATGGACTTATCAGCGGGCTAGAGCAGCTACTCGAATCGCTGAAATGGGCTTCCAGGGCAAAGTGGAGCGGAGAGGTGCGAAACATTTTGCAGCTCGGGCTTTCGGTCGATGCTCGGCCGTGGTTCTTGTTTTGCTCGCCGTTAATTGATTATCGCTCGTATCCGAGCAGCGTACAACCCAACGAGGCCCCAAACCAAAAGCAAAGCATCGAAGGCCTTTCCAACCAGCCAGCCATCCAGCCAGCCAGCCAGCTAGCTAGCCAGCGAGCCAGCCAGCCAGCCATTCCACTTCGACTCCCTCCACTCGAAAACCGTGCGTTTAGTTCATGGAGTGTGTGCCTTTCCATAAGCCCCAGTCTACGCCCTTGCATAAATCTGTAATGAGCCATGGTTTACGGGGATTCCCTTCTTCTTCTTCTTCTTTTTCTCCTCTTTCTCCTTCTCCTTCTCCTTCTCCTCTATATATCTCTCTTTCTCTAATCATTCGCCGAACTATCCGCCACAAATTATCCAATAGCCATGAAACACGTGTTTTCTTATTCGTCCGATGAATAATTTTTCGCTCGTTATCGAGGACATTACCTAATAGCACCGATAGAACTCACTAAAATATATTTTAGTCCCATTGGATAATCTAATCCATCGACTGACTTTAACGACGGACGGATATAATCAATGATTGAATATTCTGAAAGCGACGAGCTCGTTTTCTAACAAAAGTCGAAACAATCGAAAATTCTCTCTTAATAATTTTTTTTCTTCCTCGCCCTCTTCGCTCGAGATAATAATCCAGTCGAGTTTATTCGCGATCTATTATTGCGATGCTTTAGAACGCGAAAATATTAGAGAAGTTACTAATTTCATGAAAAGTAAAACGATCAGTTGTAGTATCAATCACCACGACCCGAATAGTCCTCTCTGGTTCATTAGATTTTCTACCTGTTTCTAAACCGGCCAAAGTACAAACGAAACCGCCTGCCCTTTTGAACGTCTCGAACTCTCGTCACTCATTTTTCATACGTTTACATCATCGCTTTACCGCTTGGTTCTCAATGTCGGAATTAAGAAAGAGAAAGAAAAAAAAAGAAAGAGTGACACGGAGAGAAACGGGAGTGAGACAGAGAACGAGAGAGATACAGAAAGAGAGAGAGAGAGAGAGAGAGAGAGAGAGAAAGAAAGAAAGAAAGAGAAATCGTTCTCTTCTGGACAAGGTTCGATCGAGCCAGTTCTTTCCGCCCTTTGTTCTTCCTTCGCAAGTTTTCTTCCTCCGGCTAAAGGCACGAACACGGGGGAAACAAAAGACAAATTACACGAGACGGCCATCATGTGACCCTTCCCACCTGTCTATACACAAGTTGTTCGAAGAATAAGAGGAAGAGGGGAATGAGAGAACTCCGAGGGAGGACAGGTAGATTTCAGACGCTCTCTGGTCGCGTGTGGACTACTTATTCCAGCACGCTTCATCGTCTACTTTCCCTTTGCCGACGGTCATTATGGCTCGGCATTGATCCTTAAAGATCGGAAGCAAAATGGAGCTTCGTTGTGTGAACCCTTCACTATGAGATAAATAAGATCAACGACGTTAGATGGTCCCATTTGCTCTACCCTATGGAAAATCATATTTTCCTACACGAACGCGACGTAATAATTATCTTTAAAAAGATCGACTACTTAATATTTCTCAATCCTTTCACGCTTTATTATTATATAAAATAAATATTCTTCTCGAATGCATCGGATATTTCGTCGAAAGAACAATCGCAAACTCGTGTCATTAATATCAAATACACATGTACATACCAGATATTTTCGTTCAGAGAAAGAAAAATATCGTGACCTACCGAAAGTAATACACTAAGCAAATGCCGACTGCTCTACTTTCTTGACGAGTGACGAACTACTCCGTGTAATTATGCGATTGTGATTTTAAGCATTTTTTTCAAAGAACTGACATTCAGCCTAGATTCTACGTTCGCGATATATATATATATATATATATATATACATATATATATAAAGCAATGTTTTCTAATTTTATTTGAATTATATGAAATAACTGTAAAGAATAAAAAAGAAAATCTAACAATTTTTAACTAAAAAAATTGATGTTAGAATTGATTAATAAAATTATTAACTAACATATATTTATCAAAATTCCTCGAATACGCTAAATAATTGGCCGTCCGCTAAGAAATAAGAAAAGGTTGATAATATTAAGAAACGCGAGCTCTATTTTGGTAAGCCTATCCATCGCACCTTGCACACGATCCTGTCACTCGACGGTCTACGTGTCGGCTATCACCCAACTAGTGTATGTCATCTCTCAACCACGCTTGCAGAAGAATGAAATGCTAACTGATATTTTCGTCCTTTCGTTGAAAGACGAGCGGCGATTACAAAGAAGCAATTTCTGTCACGTATCTTGATTGACAAGTGCCACTTGAAGAATTTGTAACTTCGACTTGATAAAACTTTTATTATAATAAATTTTTATTATAATAAATATATTTCTGTTATTGGTTGGATTTGTAAGAAATAAAAAAATAAAAAATAAAAGACTAGGTCATTGTCCTAATCTCGTGATTAATGACGATTAAACAATTATACGAATAAATGTTTTACAACAAAAATATACTGTTTTGTGTGGGATGACAAGAACGAATCCAAATGCAACGTAATTATTACATATATCTCTGTTGATCACATCGCCGAGAATAATTCAACGAAAAGAACGGAAGTGGAATTTAAGGGATTAAAGTCATGACGATAGCAATTTGAATGCTAAACGAACATTAAAATTCCACGTATAGTCGTATTGGCTCCCAAGAGAGAATTTCAAAGCTCCAACCATGATCGACCGATTTCATGTGTCTTTACGCTATGGAAATGTCTACTATATATATATATATATATATATATATATATATATATATATATATATATATACATATATATATATACCTGTTTATATACATATAAATATATAATATGGATACTCTCATATACATTCAGCATGTGTATATATATATATATATATGCATGTGTATGTGTGTATATATATATACATATATATCGAATATATCGTATATGTATATCAGCCCTTAAAAATCGAAGAGTGTCAGATAACGGCAACGCGAAATGCATTCAATAGGCGTGGAATACTGGCTGATTGACAGGTCCGTCCAGCCAATCGCGAGACCGAAATGCTGATGAGGCCCACGTCAATCATGCTTTCATCTCTCTCTCTCTCTCTTTCTCTCTCTCTCTCTCTCTCTCTCTCTCTCTCTCTCTCTCTCCCTCCCACCCTTCTCTGTCTGTCTCAACCCTCGCTCTGTGGAAATACCACGTGCGAAGTTAGCCCCGTTCCACGAACCAACCAACCACCCACTCACCCTTTTTTTTCTCTTTTTGTCTTTCTCTCACTGACGTCTATCTTTCTCTCTTCTTTCCCTTCTCTCTCTCTCTCTCTCCCTCTCTCTCTCTTTCGCACACTCTCTTTCTTTCTCCAACATCGCTCTCATTTCCGTCTCTCTCTTTCTATTTTTATAGTCTCTCTTTTTCTATTTCTATATCGTCTATCTTCTTCTTTCATTCTTTATTTCTCTCTCACACCGACGAGACCCCTTCTCATCCATGCTCGACCCATCTCCACCTTCTCTAACTCCCAACAACTCTCATTCCACTTTCGAAGCACCCTTCGGGGCCACCCTTACATCCGCTTGGGGTGCTTCAGCATTTTGGACCCCGCCGTTAGACAGCCCTTACACAGAACGCTCTTCTCCAGAGCTGCACCTCGTATCGCACTTTTTTTTTACTCTCGATACGGCGACGCGTTGAAAAAAAAAAAGAAAAAGAAGAAAAGAGAGAAAAAAGATATCTAACACCCTGCGTAGGAACAAGCTATTGGAGAAAAGGACTCCAGGTGTCGAATAATTACATGGCTATACGTCAAAGTTTTTCTAACGGTATAGAACGTAAAAAAGCGAAGGCAAGTCTGATCCTCATCAGGAAAAATGTTCCAAGTTGTTCTACGGTAGCATCTTTTAATCTATAAAATGTTTCACGCTCCGTGTATATATGCATTCTAACGATATAATATTATAATCTAAAAGATACATGAGATAATACATTCCATTGATATTATCAAAATATAATCTCTTACTCAAAAGTTACTAAAAGTTATGTATAAGTACCTTACCTAGATCCATTGGTAACATATAATATATGTATGTCACGCAAGCATAAATTTGATTAAAAAAGTAACATATCTCTGTTATGTATATCGCGAATAATCAGAATAGAAATTCATTCGTTTGAGCAAGAATGCGTCGAAAGGAAACGATCGAGTCCGTGGCGGTAATGGCTGCTCCGCAAATTCCGTAATTACGTTCGAGGACTATTAATAATTGTTGTGTGTCTCCCAACCGGAAATTAGTGTTACGTCATGCGATCTATCGAAGTACAAGTAACCGTGGGATACTTGCTGGCTACTTTCTATGGTCTACCAAGTCTCTTGAATACACTGGCCCCCTTTTGCTCCTTGCTACTTTGCTTCTCTTATCCCCACACCCTTCTCCCACTCCACCCCCTCCTACTCTCTTCTATTGGCGAGACACCCTAGCTTCCCCTTGTTATCGCGAGACAAGTTTCTTGCCTGATAACAATTAGGAGGTGTTTCACATCGACACGGAATACCGACGGTTGGGAACTTGCCCAAAAGTTTCTAAGGAGTCGAGAGACCCTCGGCTATTGCTACCACAGGTACATAGACACGAGAAGCTTTCGCTCCTTCGCTGTTGCGATGACGTAGCTTCACCTCCCTTACGTCCCTGAGATCATTAATTAGATAACTATTTATCTCTTAAAATCTTTGATAAAAACGATATGAAGCGTGGCCCGTCTTGGACGATACGAAGGATGTAAGGAAGATTACTAATCGCTTCCGGAGATATTGCCAAAATTGTGAATTTTCTTAGACAGAATTTTCCTTTAAGAAAATTTTTTTCAGTTTAAAAAATGTTTGCCCAACTTTTTTGCTAAACCTCAATTATAAATACGATTTATAATAAAACTTATTTGTCACGCTTGAAGGAAAAAAAGGAAAAGAGGAAAAAAAGGGACGAAAAAAATTTATCATTATATATCTTTTCTTTCAGAGAATGGTTTGCCAAGAAGATTGAGAACGGCTTATACAAATACGCAATTGTTAGAATTGGAAAAGGAATTCCATTTCAATAAATACCTTTGCCGGCCACGACGAATCGAGATAGCAGCATCGCTCGATCTGACAGAACGTCAGGTAAGAATGATAATTGTCAACTGACGCAGGAATCGTTAAAATGCGAAATACCCTGAAAGGTTCCTGAAAACGTGTTTCCAGCCTTTTACCTAGAGTCGACTTCGATTGAATTAAAACATACGAACGTTTTTGTTTCTAGGTAAAAGTCTGGTTTCAGAATCGCCGTATGAAGCATAAACGGCAAACTCTGAGTAAGGAGGACGGCGACGAGAAAGATGGCTCGACGTCCGACGGTATGGAAAAGTCTAAAAACGAAAAACTGTTAAGTATCGATGCCGAGGAGAAGAAGAGCTGTCACAACTGTGATATTTCTGGTGTTGGAGACGTTGGTAGTACTCTCTCTGGTGACGTCAGCGAACTTGCTACTTCTGGTCGCAGGAGTAGCAATAGTAATAATAATAACACCAATAATAATAATAATAATAATAATAATAATAATAATAACAACAACAACAACAACAACAATACGCCATCTGCAACTAACAATAATAACGCAGTGTACAACACAAACAGCAACGGTGCCAGTAGTGTCGGGAGCACGAACAGTGTTTCCAGTTCCCTAGAAAAGATGATCGTCGACGATGACTCCAGGTCGCAAGATGGTAGTGAAGTGACATCGCCGAGCGTGCCGACAAAGAAACTCTCCAACGAGATTAGGGTCAAGGTCGAAAGTGGACACAAGAGTCCAAACACCACTAAACAAATTTCCATTAGTAAGAAGTCTCCGTCCGCAAATTCAAAAGATATTTGTTCTGTAAATAGCAACGGTGTTCTTCTTGCTATGCCCGATTCTACTGTCAGTACACCGGTCTTACCAGGACAAAGTTCAGCGAGGAGCCTGACACCTTCGTCCACTCCTGGGACACCGGCTTCCGTTCAGCTTCAACAAGGAAGTCCACTTAGTATGCAACAAACCCATACATCCTATATGCAAAGACCACGAAGCTCTCCATCATCGACGACGACAATACTGCAATCAGGAACTATGTCGCCTCATGCTGTCAGAAGCATGGCGGCAAATCAAAACCATTTTCAACAACAAAACGTTTATCAACCAAATCTTGGTGTAGATTACAGAAATGGTGTTTCAACTATTAGACAAACTGTTCCTGCGGTTCAACAAACGCAATCGCAAAACAATTATTGCACCAGAGAGAGCTATCAGCATACAAGAATTCCATATACCAGTGATGTACATCCGTACAGACAAAATCAGACGGTTGTTTCGAGAATGAGCCACGTGAGAATGGCCGGCGGTAGAAACGTATACGGCTCGAACATGCAATTTCACCAACAACAAAACCAATACGGTAATACGGCCGACTACAATGGGTATCCTCAAAGCGGAGCAACGTATCATGCTTCCTATCATAGAAGCATGCAAAGCGGAGGTGCTTACAATACCGCCCAAGGCTATCCCAATCCACAAGCCGAACAACCGACGGAAGGATATGGAAATTACGGTTATACTAGTACCGGTTATCATCCCAATAGTGAGAATCTTACATCCCACAGTCATTCCAATGTGTCTACTCAAAGTGGACAACATTATTATAATGAAATTCCACACCAGCAACAACAACAAACGCAACAACATCCCACTGAAAATTACGTTGCTCATCCACCGTCAATGCATCCCACTTCTGGTGATTATCGAACTGGTAATAAATGTCACCCTAACGCCTACTACGAACAAACCAATCAGATGCACGTTCACCAGGGTGGCGAGGCTTCTAATATCCCCAATAGTTATGTATCCTCTCCAGATCCTTTCCCAGCACCCGGAATGACCACCACAGCGACTGCAATTGCCGCAGCAACCGCTGCTGTCATCACGCCACCCGGTAGCACGGGACAAGCCGACGGAAGTGCGGATTATAACAATTACGGCAATTTTTACGGTGAACCCGTTCACACGACTGCACCGCCACCGTCGGCCGACAACAGTAATAGTTCTTCAGACTTTAATTTTCTCAGCAATCTCGCCAATGACTTTGCTCCCGAATACTATCAGCTCAGCTGAGTCCACGAGACGGAGAATCCGTGTCAGCTTGACTGGGCCGATGAACAAGGACTGCTCAATGTTTTATATTAACTTATAACATGTGATTTGTGAACGTATCTATCGATGCGAAGAAAAAGATATGCGCTGTGTTTATAATTAGAACTGGTGATATAGTATCGGTGATAAATATAAAGTTAAAAGTTCTTTGTGATTTCCTGAAGTTAATAGACTATTTGTAAACTATCGAGATCGATGGTATAATTCGATGAACGATTTTAAAATCCTTAGATCCCCCGTCATTACATATATTTTAAATAATCCGAAACTCTAACTCGAAAATTTTCTGTCTAATTAAAAAATACGCGATTAATAGGGAGAATAATTTCGAACGTAGGTATACATATTGTATATCCTCGTATGAAAAAAAAATTAATAAATAAATAAAAAGAAAAAAAAGATATGGAACGATGCAATTTTAAATATGATTCGCGTTTATGATTGTTCGTTAGTGCACGTTTAGGTTAAATCTATTCACTATACCTGTTTATATCGTCATGCACTATTTAGCGAATAAATCTAATCATTGCGTCCAAGCTAAGAATTTGTTCAAAATACAGGGATTAATACGTTACGTTAATTCTGTTATTTATTATTAAGAAGAGTACCGAAAAATACAGCTTGTACATACATTTTAATAATAGATATCATATGTTGTATTTTTAAACGTTTCGAAATTTATCCTGGCCAACTTGTTTATCGTTCTTTAACATTAGCGGATAGTTCAGTGGCCGGTGAGAGTAGATGAGAGCGTGATGTGACAACGAATCTTTCAATGACATGTGATCCGTTTGTTACCTTTCTGTTTCTTTAAGAACTTACGAAACGGTACTGATTCTAGAAAAATGTTAACTACATATACTTATCTATACTAAATTCGAAAACATCGACTCAAAGCATGTAAATAAAATATTATTACGATAATAAACAAAATGGCCTGAATCAATCTCGATGTTTGGCCACTCTCGTGAATAATTTGAACGAGACAAAATAGTGCAATGTTTTTATAAATACCTTTATGTAAATTGTATCATAATTGGGAGTTTTAAAAGTTTAAGGCTGTAATACAAGAAATACAATGTAAAGGTAAAATAAAACAGACGCATATATTGTAGAAATGATTATGAAGAAATAAGCAAACGAAAGATATAAAGTAATACATAAACGCTTTTCTCTAAGCGAGATTTTGTTGAAAAAAAAAATCACATTTCTAATATCTTTTCCCGGGTAAAGTCTAAAAACTACTTAATATTTAAATAAGTGGTCGTATATATATACATATATATACATATATATATATATAAAGAAATCGGCTTTTACATCTCCTGATTATGCTTAAATTAATTTAATTTGATTCACGAACTATATATACACCTTATTCAAAGTGATTGACGTTGCTATTGATCGAATTCTTTAAACAATGTTTTCAAAATTGTATTGTTTATCAATGACAAAATGAATTAAGAAATTTTAATCGCTATATATTGTAAAGACTATGTGTCTTAAAATAGTGTTAAGTCAATCACTGTGAATCACCGTAAGTCTATCATTCACATAACGAGATAAAACGAGATAGAAATTGTACCTAATTATCTACTTCTTTATCCAATGAATTTATTTAAATATCTAAATATGTATTATGTTGAATTATCTAATGAGACGAACGAAACGAAATGGAATTGAGTTAAATTGTGTTTTATATTTGAACGACATTTTGATAGATTTTATATTTCGTTCGTAATATGGATATTAGCAACGAAATAAGAGAGAACACAGATACAGAGACACACATACATATACAAACACATACACTCATAAACGCTGTAAATTGATAAGCAATAATTAATTATGCAAACGTGTATATAATATCACAGAAGATGAGAGAGATGACGATGAGATACGTGTATAAAGTATCGTGATTCTCTTCACGATCACGCTTAAGCTAGTGTGTATACGCCGACGGATAAGAGAATGAATGAATGGAAAAAATACTACAATGCGACGGCGAATAGAATTAATTGAGAATGGATTTAATTGTTTAACAGTACCTAACTATAGCGTGAACCATCGAACCTATTGAATTAATTAAATATTATTTTATTTTATACACGATCTCATTATCGATTCAGCTTTATATATATATATATATATACAAACATATATATACATATATATGTATATATGTATGTATGTATGTATGTATGTATGTATGTATGTATGTATGTATGTATACATATATACACATATACGTTCAAGCACATGGAAAACGTTAACGTAAAAACAAACATGATGCATTTGACATAAGATTTGCATACGCGCAATCATTTGTCATTTTTATGAAAGAAAAGGAAACAAAATTCTTTTTTCGAAAATTCTCCGTCACCTATACAAAAGAATAAGTTTTTTCTATACTTTTTTATATTAAACGGTTTTTCTTTTTTTGTTTTTTTCGCATTTGAGCTAATTATAAGATTTACATACGCGCGATCGTGTCATTTTTTTTTATAAAGAAAAAAAGAAAAAAGAAATATTCTTGTTCGGAAATCCTCTAGACTATAAAAGAAAATTTTATATCAGACAAACTGATTTTGACTGACTTATTGATTTTTTCTGTTTCTGTCTTTGTCGAGTATTCACAAATTATCTAAATTATCTAATTTATTAATCTCTGAAAAAACTAAACGTTATGTGAAATTATATGAAATAACTAAACGTTATGAGTATTACATAAAACACATTTGCATTTAATGCAATAATCAACGCAATATTCCGTCAGTATTATCTACTATCTAAATTGTTTTTAGTCTTGATTTTTAATTTTTCTTTCGATTAAATAAACTCTTCTTGTGATTATTTCCTACATAAAATTATCCACAAACGCATGAACATTCTTTTCTTTTTTTTTTTACACACTTTACATTGTAAGAAAAAAAGAAAAGAAAATTCTTTTTTTACTATTAATATACACAACATATTCATTTCTAATTCAGTATGACGCAAGACTTAATGTCAGAAGATAATACTTTTAAGTACTTTTTTTTGTATGTATCATTTTTTTTACCTGCGTAAAAAAATATACCTATACATACATATATCAAGGAACGCAATGAAAATAATTAAAAGGAGTTTATCGCGCTTCGTTATCTTTATTTTTTTATTATCGAACATTAAAAACCATTTGTCTTTTACAAACTATATTACACTTAAAGAATCATTGTATATAAAGCGCGCGTATGGTAATCTTATATATATTGTTTATTCATTCCCTCAATTGTATAAGTAAGTGTCGTAGGCGATGCCTCAACACAGTAAACAAATGTACAGTTGTTCACTAACACAATTATCAAATACAAGCTCATAGCGAAACTTAAAATATTGATTCTAATTTATTTACCTGTTGCTTTTTATATACATACACCTATGTATGTGTATATATATATCGTCATTATTAATGCTTTCCCATTATATATAAAATAATTAAATATAAGAAAAAAAATTTGTAAAACCCACCATCATCATGGATGGCAATTATTATTTTGTTATTGTTTAATTTTTGTTAAATGATTGAAAGTTAAGAAAAAAGTCGAGGTAACCGGAAGAAACGAATTTCACGTCCTAGGAGGAAAGCGTGATCCCGATGAAAGAACTTCCCAACTGAAAGCGCCCCCAGGACGTGCGTGCGTGTGAGTCAAAATCGTACATGAGACGAGGCACTAGTATGTCGGTAAGGAAAGTGACGATGATGGATGAGCCGAAATATCGGTGCAATCGAACCGAAATATTATTTTTAACGCGTCTCATATGCCGCGTTAGAATCTTCCTGCATGCGTACTGTCACGTGAAATTCATTTTCACGTTGAATATAGTCGAAGGGAAAACAAAAAGTTTTCTTTTCTTTTTGTTTCATTTCGCAGATTAATCAACAATAGAAACAGCAGGTAAGGACATAAAACAAAAAAGAAAATCAAAGGGTGAAAGGATCCTTTCTCTTCCTTTTTTTCCTTTCCTTTCCCTTCTTTGCAAATAAATCAAAATTCAACAAGAAAAAACAAAGCACGAAGACAAGTGATTATTCGTTTTAGAACAATACCTATACCCGTCGGTCAGATTAGTCAATCAGAATTTCTATAAATTGTCTCGTTAG
Source organism: Vespula pensylvanica (assembly GCF_014466175.1). Lineage (NCBI taxonomy): Eukaryota > Metazoa > Arthropoda > Insecta > Hymenoptera > Vespidae > Vespula > Vespula pensylvanica. The sequence continues at coordinate 6,765,474 of NC_057688.1, forward strand.
AATAATGCAAATAAAAATAAGCCAAATTCGTAAACGAAACTAAGAAAATCACAAGTTGGATAACAAAAGCAAATCGTACATGTATAACGTTAAAGTACATACGTAGGTAGGTAGAGATATGTACGCGGAGAGGTCCGAAGGTAGGACGGAACGTCTGTGTCAGTGAAGAGACTGACAATGATGGATGACCACGCGTGATGCGTGTGAGTCAAGCCCATACGACGCCATAGGCTTCGAGCTCATATGTGGCCTTCCGTCCCGACGAACGCGCCGTTCGAACTGTTGCTATCGTTGCATCTGTGCAGAGAACACCCCACCGAAACTCGAACCCCCTGATCGCCCTCAAACGTCGCCCTCAAACGTCGCCCTCAAACGTCGCCCTCCGTGCCGGCCTCCACCCTGCATCGGCTAATTTCTCGATGCTATTAACTTTTTCTCCTCTTTCGTACTCTGCTGCTCGACTGAGAGGGAAAAAGAGAAAGGAAAAGAAAAAAAAAACAGGAAAAAAAATAAAAAAAAAAGGAAGAAAAAAAATAAAAGAAGAAGAAGAAGAAGAGAAGAAGACCTATAGAAATTGAAGCTCTGTGACCTTTCTCTTAACAATATTTTTTTCTCTTTTTTTTTATCTATCTTTACTCGTAACAGTATGATTGCAAAAGTGTACATGCTATATGCGTTAAAAATAATGAAAGACTTGGAGAAATTGAAACTCTGCGAGAAACGATTTTCGATCAGTTATTCATTATTCGTGTCAGAATTGTAAAAATATTCATCTATGATTATGCTATATATTTGTCGTACTTATAGATATAATTTAGTAAATAAGAAAATGAAATTTCGAACTTCTCTTTTTTTTATTTCTATTCGTATTCAAAATCTCGATCATGAAAGTTTATCGTCCTCATACCTTCCGCAAACGAGAAATCGATTTGTCGATTTCAACGAGGAAGCAGAAAAAAAGAAAAGTTTTTTTTTCTTTTTCTTGTACTTTTTCTTTTTCTTTTCTTTTTTTTTACGACGAAATCATATTTTTATCATGGGTCGCGCGGGACCGTTGGCTTTTGCTCGTATCTGAACAGTCGAGGGTGGACTGCGGGATTCCGCAAAGAGTCAACGGTTAGTATCCCCAACTCGTAGGATGTTTGGTATCCTCCCTCCTGCCCTACCGTCGAGACCATAAATCTTACGATCGTCAAGGGACGACTCATTCACGCCACTTTGCTTTCCAACCGATATCAGCCGACCGAAAAACGCTCGGAATTCTTTCAAATTCACCTTCGTTTTCTTATCTTTTCTTTTCGTAACAATTATCGCATCGCTGGATCAATCGAATTTTCGAAAACAAACAAATCGTACAAATCGGTGATTTTCTAAATTTATAAACTTAATAAAAGATGAATAATTGTGATTAGTTATGAATTTTCTTTTGTTTTTTCTTTACCACTTGTAAAATTCTTGAATCAATATCGTCGTAATCTTAAATGGTGAATCAATGAACACATATAGAACGTCCTATCATACTAGAAGAACCCTCGACGATCGTGGCCTCGACAAACGTAGCACCCTTGGCATTACCCTCGAAGATTTATGAAGCGTACCCAATCGGGAATAGCCCTTAACCCCTTTGGCCAAGTCGCAAAATGCACAGAACAAAGTGTCTCTTGACTACCGACTGAAAATCGTGATCCATGTAAAACCGATGAAACCTTGACGAAATTTCGCAGTCTAGAAAAATAAATATCTTTATAGTTGTAAATTGAGCCATTGTTCATCGAGAATAAATATTTATTTACTATCAAAAGTGAGCAATCTCTAATACTTAATAATATTATCTCTCACTTACAATGCACCTGTATTGCACGGATAAAAAAGATGTCCGAGATTAAATCAGAAAAAAGTTCGAACAAAATAAAGAACACTGATCAATCTGATTCCTATCCAACAGAGTTTCTACCTACTCGTAGTATGGGTATATTAAAAATCAAAGAAAAAAAAATATATGTGTGTAGAAAAGAATAAAAAAAAGAAAAAATCAAAGATTGGAGATCTAGATCGATTAAAAGTAATCGTCGTATCGACGATGAAGAACGGCATGGAAGGCTCGCGAGCAACGATGCGTCGTCCTTCGTACTCTTTCTTTTTCTTCGCGAGCAGAAGAGAAATGTCGTTAACGCTTAAACATTAATAAATGTAGATAGAGAATAGAGGTCGTCCGGTGTAGAGAAGGCACACAGGTAGAAAGAGAAAGAGAAAGAGAAAACGAAAGAGAAAGAGAAAACGAAAGAGAAAGAGAAAGAGAAAAAGAAAGAGAAAGAGAGAGAAAGAGAGAGAGAAACGACCAGTGACTAAGTGAAGGCAAGAAGACGGAGCCACGCTGGCGGCTGCTTTTGAGCTTCGGTTTGTCATGGTTCGCATGATAGATGGAGGAAGCAAGGCACTACTCTCTATCTCACTTTCTTTCTCTCTCTCTCTCTCTCTCTCTCTCTCCTTCCTTCTCTCTTTCTCTCTTTCTCTCTGCATGGCTATATACACGGTGTTAACTTTTAACCACAAGGACACCTTGCAATCGGGCCGCAGCCTGTTAACTTCTTACCACCTACCGCAAATAGAATCTTACGGACGACTCGTGGTCGCATTGTCAGCGAATAAGAAACCAAGAACAACTCCCTCTGTCTCTCTCTCTCTCTCTCTCTCTCTCTCTCTCTCTCTCTCTCTCTCCCTTTCTCTTTTAACGCATCTTACGACAGTACGCATTCACCCTCCCGATAAAGACTCGACCTTGCCCCTGCTAATGAACCTGCGATCTCCCACTTCCTAACTCATGACCGTTATCCTTCTTGACCTTGACTCCTAAAGAGAATTCCACTAGAATTCTAGTTTCCCCTTTTTTTTCCTTGTAGGTTGATATCTACGTACTTTTTATTTTAAATAATTTTTTCTCTTTTTCTTCTGTTTCTTTTTTAAATAATTTTTATATATTTTTGTAGAAATTATTTAATACCCGTCTACCTTTCGACCACTTTCGTTTACTCTGCAAAGACTAGTTCGAACATGCACGCACGATCGTTACGATGATTAGTTGACTCTTGTCACGGCAGAATTCGAATATTAGTCGAAGTTGGACACGCCTTCATCGATTTATTATTATCGCCATTATTAATCTCTCTCTCTCTCTCTCTCTCTCTCTCTCTCTCTCTCTCTCTCTTTCTCTCTCTCTCTCTCTCTCTCTCTCTCTCTCTCTTTCTCTTATTTTCATTCTATTCGTTCCTTTCCCTCACATTGGAAATTTAATTTCTACTACCTATGGACGAGATATTTTGAATACCTAATTTGTTGAACACCTAGATAAATAACATATCTAACATTTCAATAAATTATTATATTATAATATTATATGTATCAAGGTATAATAAAATTTATTAATTATATGTTATGAAATGTTAAATAATTATCGTAAGAACATTCTGGAAGTATCATCCAACGAAGAAAGAACAAAGCAATACTAAACGGTCATTATTTAAGATTTCTGCTGATAATTCGGCGAGTAAAAGAGCGTGGCATATTTTATTGTGAGTCCGACGACAAGCAAAGCTCCCTGTAAAATGACTAATGATGTAAGCCGAGTGTAAAGTGAAGCGTCTATTGATTCGTAGACGCGTAAATGACACATCTATCGGACTACCGAGGCCCACCAGTCATGCTGAGGTTTTAACTCTTAAGAACGAGCAGAGGGAGAACTCCCGAAGCAGAGATCTAGACGACTTACCACCACCAAAGGTTATAGAACCGGTGATGATAAACGGTCCATACCAAACGGGATGCTGCGGTTTACAATTGCCGGGACGATATCCTTCGAATTAACCACATTAATAATACTAATATTCCGTTAATTTCTAATGTCCATGAAATTGGATTGGTCCTTTCGAAATCTACGATCCTCCAAGAGCAATAGCTACTATACAAAAATTACACCACTGAGACGTTGAACTAACAAGTGATATATTGTATAATAGCTACCTAAACAGGTAAGATACTATACTGCAATTTATGTTATGTGTTAAACTAAACACGTGCCAAGTTGATTGAGTAAATTATTAAATAACTTTAACAGACTGAAAACATAAATAGCAACTAGAGATATAAGTATATTATCACACTGCAATCACATGACATTAGAAATAATTTTCTTAGTTCATCTCCAATTTGTTACTCTTCGCGTTCAAATAGATACACTCTATTTTCCCTTTCTTATAATATGATTATTAAATAATTAATCACCTAGTACTTGTTAATAATAAATATGACTGATTGATTTTAGCTCGATCTTTATTAGTATACCTGCAAATAAATGATCTCTCTTGGGTCTTCAAGAGATTCAAATAGTTCCCATTTCGTTCGAAAAACATTAATCATTATACGCAATACAATACAGATGATTAATATGTGATTTACATCGTTGAAGTTTGCGTAGATGGAAACACAAATATCATTTTTCGAGATATTATATTCATCTACTTATGAGATGCATTACTCTCGATAGAAGAAAATATAAAGTGTTAATAATTAAAAATCAGTTCATTGAAAAAACAAAGTCGATGAATAGCACAGAACGATAGAAAAAGTGTTTACTTGTACTGGTCGAAGAATCCAATTAACGTCCCCTATACGATTTGACCTTACGAAAATTGGGTCGACGATCCACTTGGAAGATTAATGATTACAATGATTAGTCTGTAGATCCTGGAGACGGACACCTTCTATAATTAGCCAATTCATGATCCCTGTCAATCAATTGCCTAACTAAAGATTATTCATAGAAATGTTAAGTAGTTAAAATAATTTTTTCTTTATTCATATAGAATTAAATCATAAATCTCGATTTCGATGATTTCTCATTTAATCTAATTCCAATATCGAGAAGTATGTAAATAATGCAGTATAAAAACAATGAACAGTCAGAAAAAATATAGTAAATAATTACTGATAATAATATTTAATATTTAATTTTTTTATTTAATTATTTTCTTCGGTATGAAAATAAAATTCTAAAAATATATATTTATTACAAATTTTTGTAAAAAGATATACAATAAAAAAAGGTTCTTAAGAAAATAAGTTCCTTATTGCACATTCCCTACCTTAAATAAGTATGTATATCGCTTATCAGTCCGGAGATGCACAAGGTTTGTTTACGTATGTTAACATGGCGCCGTCATGTCCCCCGCTCTCAACGAGTACGGTTGATTTATAGGCGGAGCATCTGACAGTAGATGCCACTCCCAGCAACGAAATACAACAGCTGTTTCATATCCCAGCAACTTATAAAACGTACTACGAACGTACGAACGGACATCTCATGAGTACTTTCCATAATTGATTGCAATCGGTAATTAAAATATCCAATGTTGATAAGTATGGAAACTATCTTTTCTATCTACGTTAAGGTTTTTTATTCCAACATTTACCTGTCGGTATATAAAAGAAAAGTTCAAATCGTTCAAAAATAAATACGGAAATAGGGTTTCTTTACGTTTGCTATGGATTAGAAAAAATGAACATCAACTTATATACAATAATAAAAAAGCAATAGGCTACTTTATGGAAATAAAATGTATACTACTCAAACATCTATTTGAAAATCGGAGGTAGACATAGGAGCTTCTTCTTTCTCACGGCATAATTCTAGAGGCGCTACTATACAAAACTTTTCTTTTTGCAAAAAATATCAAAAAACGTTTTTACCGACAGTCGGTCTGAATGTAATTCTTAATCAATTTTGACGAACAATGTTTCATTTTAAAGATGAAGGTTTAAATAAGGACATTCTTTTTCCAAATTTTTAAACACAATTTCTTTTTAGAGAAAATAAAGTTTTTTCAAATATTTTGACGATAACGTCTTATAAATAATGCTGTATCTAACATTTTACCTACTGCGACCTGTAATATGCTTATCGATCGACTTATTATCGGGACTTATTTGTCAGTAGCCTATTAATCTGATTTTATTTATTATCGTTATGATTACATATTACGAAAATTTATTAATTGTTATACTTTGATTGATAAATGTTATTAGTATTTTACTGTTCTCAATCGTTACCATAGCCAAATTGTTTGTCATAATCAAGTTAAACTACCAAATAGATAATAAAATAAATGCGACAATGACATTTTACTTTTATTTATGTTTCATTGCCTCGATATGCAAATATCAAATAAATAGAATTAGTTTCCCTACACTATTGACAAATGATTAGGAATTGGCTTTCAATATTATTGCACTCTTTAGATTTCTTCGAGAAACTCAAATTATATGTTCTCTACTATTATCAGCTAAGTGGTCGGTAAAACAGAATTATCACGATCATTACCGATTACTAAAACATAGTTTCATTATAACCGACTGTTCAAAAAGTAGGATAAGTACTTTATTACCGACTGAGTAGTAATTTAAACAGTTAAAATTTGTTAACATTTATAGTCACTCCATTCTTTACCAACAATAATGCATTCCTACCTTATCTACAAACAAATCTACATGCACACTCTCAATTTTTTCGATTATCGGTAAAATCTTTATATTCCGTATATATAACTAAACTATACTTTCTGGTAACAATATAAAATTAATCAAATCTTATATTAGATCATACCTTTGAATTGTACCTATATCGACCGCTGATATGTGATGGTAGATTATTAAAAAATTTCAATATCAAAAGTTTTGACAGATGATAACAAAATATTTTCTATTTTAATTTAACAATAATCGATAAATCCAATTTTAATGCCAATATAATGCCATACCGAGTGTATGTCTCTAATCTATTATTTAACAAAAAATATCATTCTTAATATAAAAATATACTTTATCTAAACAATCATGTTATATTCTACAAAATTACGAAAACTATTATAAAATAAATGCTGAGAATATTACTCAAATTATTATATAAATAAAAATATTTATTTAAAATGTATAAAATAAGGCATAAACTTCATTTAATAGTCGAATAGTATAACAAAAAAAATAATAATATATACGTCAATCTCCGTAAATGTGTCGAAGAGGCAGGAGTATTTCTATTAAAAGGGATTTCTTAATAGAAACTTTAAGCAGAAGTGGCAGCATCTGCGAGGACGGGGCATTGGTGGGTTCGACCTTAGCGGGGTACACAGGGTAACACCGATCCCGTGTTGACGCCTGAAATGCTGTCCGATCGATCTTCGTCAGACTTGATTTCGTAGCAGTACAATCAGCCAGCAAATAGAATTGTACGTTGCTCTACCAAAGAGCCTTTCTCCGAAAAACTTCGCAACTGGCGTTTATTGTCATCGGCTACTCCTGAATTTCATCAACCGTCTCTCTTTTTCTCTCATCGTATAAATTAACTATACAATCTTAATAGAATCAACATTTTCAAGAAAAATTATGAGAAAAAAAATATGAAATAATTTCATTCCGAATTGAACATTCACACAATATAAATAATTTCGTGATTCGATAGCAAATAATTGATATAAAAATTTGAAGAATTAACAAGATAAAAAAGACTAAAGAGAAATAGAAATAAAAGAAGAGAGAGAGAGAGAGAGAGAGAGAGAAAGAGAGAGAGAGAGAGAGAGATAGAGATAGAAAAAGTTGAACTAGTAATACATGACGGAAACCAAGCATGATTTCTTGTACAATGAATGCAAGACGCAAGTTTTATCGCGGCATGATCAGCTGACACGCATAAGCGGCATGATTGATCCTCATTGTCGGCTGGCCGACACTACTATATTTACCAACAAGTCGTCTCTCTTAATTAAAACGTTACAGTCCTTACCAGTAAACCGGAACTCGGCTAACGTGTCAGGACCGGCTGACGTTCCGCGTGTTCGTTAATCGCTGCTTAGAATTAGTGGACACCTCACGCTTTTCCTTCCTCGCAATAACTAATTTACATCGATCATTTATATTCTATACGATATCATTAAATGAAAGACGATAGATAATCCAGGACCATCTACCAATACGGAAATATCATAAAAATCAAAACTAAAGAAACATCATTTCATTTAGTATATCAATCCGTTTAAACTAATCTTCAAGCTTGAAAAAAGTCGATCATCTCTGAAATTCCTCTTTGGCATACATTTCTATAATGCAAAAGATATATCGATTAAAATATACATGGAATCATCGTCAAAAAAATATCTATTGAGAAACATTCCGAAAAACAATCGATCGCGATTAATTCGATATCACAAGTAGATTCAAAATTGAAAGAAATATCGTTGAAGGAAGATTCGTCGATCGCATATCCGATCCATAGCTATCATCGGTGAAACATTCTCTCGCGTGTTTCATAGGATTGGCAGGAAGGACAGAAAATAGAACGATAATCCCCAATGGATCTACTCAAGGCTTTCACATTGCCGGTAAAAGAAGTAATGGTAGAATGGTGGCGTTAGCAGCGTCGTCGGTGGCAGCAGCAACAACAACAGCAACAGCAACGGCAACGGCAACGGCAACGTTAGCAGCAGGAACGGCAGCTTTAGCGAGCGAGAACGATCCATCACGAACGTGACAGCCTCCCTCCTCGCTAGAAACAACTAACTATGACATTCTTCTCGCTGCCACTGCTTCCTCTTGCCTTTTCCACTAGACACGTACTTCTCTATCCGACCTTTCGTTGCTCCACGTATTTCTTCCCTCTTTTCTTTTTCTCTCTCTCTCTCTCTCTCTCTCTCTCTCTCTCTCTCTCTCTCTCTCTCTCTCTTTCTCTCTATCTATCTATCTTTTTTTTCCTTCTTTCTTTCTTTCTTTCTCCCCTCTTTCTCCTTTACCATATTCACCTTCTTCCGATAAGCAATCGTGTGCTGATTAATATCAACCCAACAACGCCAAGTCGCTTCCGGTACCAATCCCAAAAATATAATATATACATATGTAGCTACTAACCTACGCGTTCTCTCTTTCACTTTCACGATCAGTCCGATCTAAAAGGCAGATAGCGTCATACCGTCGAGATTCGCCTTTTCGTTTAGGTCTTTTTATCGATTTGACATTTATGTAACTAAAGATCAAGGCATTGCCATTAGAAAACTTTTTCATTCGTTAATAAGTCTAATAAATACAGGTATTTTTTTTTTCACTTTTCTTTCATCCCCCACTCCTCACTTCTCTCTTCAACTTGATAATGTTAACACAAAATTGGCCGATCAATCTACTTCAAAGAAATAAATAAATAGAGAATGAGCCATACGTTATCATATTTTATCAAGTTTTATTAGTGGAATAGTAAAAAACTATCTCTATAATTCGTATCGTTTTATGTATAATTTGTATCGTTAATGTGTCATAATTTTTGCATAAGGCACTCCTAAAAATAGCAGTAAAATCAGAGATCAACATGAGCAAGTATTTACATCGATAATGACGATGCTAGAACATACGAGCTATTTATGTCATCGATATAAATCTTCTATAATACTTGATATTCGTAATATCATCTGGTATGTATCTTTATCGACCTACATGTTATTATCGTGTTAAATTCGACAAAAAGAAAAAACAAAAAAAGACAAAAAAAAAGGAAAAAACAAACTCAATTTCTAGAACTTTAAAACAATGTGACGTACCATGGGAAAGAAGGTTTAGGGGAGGGAAGGGAGGTAAAAAGAAAAAAGAGAAAAGAAAAAAATGAAATTTTGGAAAATTCGTTCGGGTGGGTTGAGTATATCGCGGTGAAGTGGTACGTGGTGGTGGAGGAAGTGGGGGAGGGAGGTTGGTTGGTGGTAGTGTACGTGCAAATTGGGTGGCTCGATCGTGGAAAGACGTAAGGTACGTCGTCGGCACAGAGTCAGAGTGTGTACTTACTCAGCACGATATCCTGCGCTACGCCGATGGGAGCGTGCTAATGGCTACTGACATGCAGTTTTGATGGATCGCCCAGCACTCTTCCTCCTTTCCCACTCCGTAACGGCGAAATATGCGGTTCTCTCGCGATAGTACCAACCTACCTACGAATGAAACGAAAAGAGAGGGGAGAAGAGTGAGACGGAAAAGAAGATCGGAAAAGAAGGAAGGAAAGAACGAAACGAAACGAAACGAAACGGAACGGAATGAAACGAAACGAAACGGAAGAAAAGAAAAAGAAACGAGGAAATGAGCGAGCTCTCGTGCAAAAATGAAAGATTCTCTTATACTTGAGCCCTAAAACGAAAATGTAGCTCAAAATATTATAGAAATGCACGGAGAAGAAAAGATACGGTGATCCGGTTAAAGATAAGAAAGTGATGAAAGAAGAAAGATCACTTTTCTCTGCGACAAATGAGTTGAAATATTCTGGAATATTTCATTTTACCTTTCTCTCTTTTTCTTTTTTTTTTTTCTAGCATGCATTAGTACTTCATTTATGAAACGTTACTGATACGCGACCTTAAAGAAAGATCATGATCGAAAGCTTGATTATTTGTTTATTCTTTTTTTTTCTATTTTTTTCCTTTTTGCCTTTATTATTCTTTCTTTTTTACTTACGGTTATCATAAGATTAATCGAACTAACAAATAATAAACGGCACGTAAAATCAAGTGTTACTAATGATTAATTAACAATTATGTAATTAATTAATTTAGAGAGATTGACGTGTTGGGAAAGTGAATATATAAAAAATTAATTAAGATCGAGAAAAACTCGTTGATATTAAAATTAATTTCGAAAATATTCGGTTAAAAAAATTAACATGCAGAAATAAAATTCAGGATAGTGTAAACGGAAATATTAATCCAATTCTAATAATAGTAATAATAATAATAATAATAATAATAATAATAATATTTCTACGAAATGCTGATGCATTTCAGTGTCCTATATAAATCTTGATCTCACAACGGTAGCAAACAAAAATAGCAAAGAAATGTTAGTATAAGAAAGAAAGAAAAAGTTAAATGTGCGTGAACAAACGTAGAGCGATTCTAAGATGGTGCAGAAACATCGACAGACGCTCCAACGACATACCAGGATCCACGTTGACGTATCTGTCCCTAAGGATATAAGCCTGATCCCGGTGTCTAAAGGACCAGGCATATCTCCGTAGACCGAGAGACTCGAAATTTCCATTGACAACCTGTTTCATCTCCACCCACTCTACTACGCCTTCTTCCTTCGTCGTCGTTTTCTTTGTATTCGTTCTAAACAGTTCCGAGTCCTGACTTCGAGTCCTTTTTTTTATTATTCACTATCTACTAAAATCACGATCAAGATGATCTACATTTCTGAAATATGTCCAATCATTGTAATAAATATATACATCCTTTTGTTTCATTATTTCTTTATTACTTTTGTTTTATTATTTCTGACATTACGATAATATTTAATTAATAGAAGATACAAAGGATTTGTGTGATCAGATTTTATAAAACATCTCTAATGTTTATATATTCGAAAAATTTCGAAAATTATTCCACCGTCGTAATTATTCCTTTGACATAGATAAATTATCGTTTATAAATTAATATTTTTTAATACTGATCGGTTATATACGAAAGTCATGTATTATTTTACTACAACTGTGTATTTTTTTTTTATCAATGATAAATATAAGTTTATATATTTTTTTGGACTTATTTTTTACGGTATGTTCTATCGCCGATGAACATGAAAAGGGACCGAGTCAGAACGTTGATTTTGAAATTTCTCTGAACTTCGGGGGAAACTGCGAGATGGTTACATGTTTCGAGGGTTTAAACGCGTGACTAGGAATACGAATCCTCAGGGACGTGAGGAGAAGTCGACAAAGTGTAGGATCATGTAGGTATCTCCGCCCGGAACTCCCCTGAGACATCCGAGCCTACTTGGTCCAACGTACCCACGACCTGAAAAATTCCCAACAAGATACCTACATCATAAACAGTTGCTTCCTTCCCTTTCTCGAATTACAGTTTATCTATTAAAAAAATTTGAAAAAGAAAAAGAAAATAAAAATGTTAATGTAACATAATTAATCATACTTTTCTTATATATTAGTAACTATGAAAATGGTCTAATTAAAAAATCTGAAAAATTCTAAAAAAATTTATCACTTAGGAATTTAATGTTGCATCCATTTACACCGACGCATACAGATATGTGTGTGTGTGTGTGTGTGTATAATAATTATAATGATAAATATATATAATTATTTTATGACAGATATTACACCAGGAATTAGTCATCATTATCCTAAATTAAAAAAAAAAGAAAAATAATTTCAAATTCATATTTTTAATTAAATTAATTTGAAACTCGCGTTATATGTATTATTAAATTAAAATTACATATATCTACCTAGTCACAATATATGTTTATAATAAAGATAAAAATAAATTTGTAACAAAAAAAAATATAAATAGTTAACATATAGGTAAAATAATGAAATATAATAAGGTATCGTAATAATCACTTTCCCAGGCAAATATCTCTCTAATTATAGGCACATGATAGAAAGAAAAAGAAATTTTGCAAAGCATCCGCAATATACGGTCCATCAAAAAGATATTCGAGTTGGACGATCAGCTCGAAGACGGAAAGAGTCTCGGACTTGTTCCTGACACACCACAGAAGAAACGATGTTGCGATTGCGGCGATGACTGTCGAAAACTGCGAACCGACAGCTTCGGAACCGGATCATTATCTTTTCGGTGGCATGCGCACTTTCTCATGCGTCTTCGAAGAGGATTAATTAACATTACAGATAAACATCTCGACGCACGACCAAAGTCGCTCTTACTGATTCGGTTCGCAAGTACCGTTTCATCAATTTCTTTTTACTGCTCCTGCAATTTACTCCTATCGATATCGCTTTACAAGTGAATTTCTTACATTGTAGAGTAACTCTCGATGTTACACAAAGTAAAATAATTAATCGTTCTTTCGAAAGAACTGTCTCGAAATATTGAACATGCGTTAAACGTAGGTAGTACTCGTATCAAAAGTCTACATAAGTTAACGTGTCCTTATTTTATTATATTAATTAATGGATAGACGTCGTCATTTTTTAAACGTTCTCTCACACTTTTCCTTAAATATCAATAACGTTGAAAACTTCTCATAAAAATTTTAGTTACAGTTTTTTAATTAAAATAAAAAGATTGTTTGAATAAAAATATACAGATAAAAATAGTAATGACATATCTGTATTTCTTTTATTATCAATAATCTATCACGACCAATTTTAAATTCTATCTTCTCACAGACGGATATCGTCAAATTCATCGAATCGAATGAATTAGATTTTTAAAACCGATAACGAACGTTATTGCGATTTTTTACTCCTCAGATATTTCGACTTTATCGGACAATGCATTTCGCCGAACAGTGACAAACGATGCGTAATGATCGCGTTATTGACATTGACGAGCAAATCAGTTCTCACCTTGCACGACATCGTCATCGGTATCGCGAGAGAGAGAGAGAGAGAGAGAGAGAGAGAGAGAGAGCTCGATATGTTAATATCCTTAGACCCCTAGAAACCAGTTGGAACGAACGAATAAAAAAGGAGGAGGCAGAGGGTGGGGAAAAAAAGAAGAAAAAGAAGAAGAAGAACAAAGATAGCTCGTTGCCGTCATTATAATTCTTATTATCGTTGAATATTATACATTCGCTACCGAGAATCATTAATCTAAATCCATAGAGATATTCCTATATTCTTTTCACTCTTTCTAATAGCCCACTATCAGTTCCATTTTTAAGATATCTAGAAACATCACAAACTTGTAGAAAAATACGTAATCCTAAAATCTGCTGGACCTAACGTATTTTGTTACACGTATATACCTATTGGATAACGTAAAATTAATTTAATTGGGAATATGTAATTTCGTCTTGAATGAAATTTCATTGAAATCGAAGAAAATAAAATTAACCATTGATTGCATACGTTGATGAAAGAAGAGAGAAGGAAATATACTCTTACATGGATAGAGCCAAACAAAGAGAAAGAGAAAGACCTAATATAAATATATATATATATATATACAAACGCATATATGCATGTATACACACAAATATACGCACATATATATATATATATATATATATATATATATATACACACACAAATTCAAACACATATAACACGGATAGAGATAGAAAGAAGAAGATAGAAGAAGGGGTGGGCTAGACTAGATTTCCGCGTCATTACACCGCCGTGGCGCTGGTCCCCGAGTTAATTGAATGCAGCGTGTGTTGACAGGTAGGCATATTGGCAGGCAGGCAGACAGGCAAGCAGGCAAGCAGGCAGGCGAACAGGCAGACGGACAGGAAAGCTTGAGGATATGGGAAGAGAGAAAAAGTGAGACAGAAAGAGAGAGACAGAGAAAGAGAGAAAGAAAGAGAAAAAGAAAAAGAAAGACGGAGAGAGAGAGAAAAAGAGAGGGAATCAGAAAAGATACTCGGTTCTGACTGAGAGCTTGGTTTGTGTCAGATGCGCTCGCGATATCGTCCCAACGTCCACGACTTCACGAGGCCGTGTACCTGTCATTTTTAGTGACCGTGTCATTCGGCCTTTACTTCGACTCCTTCGAAGCTCCTCTTCTTCCTTTCTTCGTCCTCCATAGTCGCGTTGCTGACACCGAAACGACCGGTACTAAGTTTGTCCAATCTCTCCCTTTCTCTCTTTCTCTCTCTCTCTCTCTATCTTTCTTTTTCTGTCTTTCTCTTTCTCTCTGTCTCTCTCCCTGTCTCGTTCTTTCTTTCAAAGATAACGCTGGGTGAACGGGCCTACCTGAACGCGAGTCACGCAGAAAAACGCGGCTAACCCACGATATCTCGTATAGTTCTTCTAAACTGGATTCCTCTGTCTCGCGATAAAAACGCGTAGATGAAAGACGAGACCGTTTCTTATTTTCCAATTGTATCTTTGTGGGAAATAGAAATAAATTAAACTACGTATCTCGAAATAATTATACAAAATTTGTTTCATAGTGTGAAGAATTATTTTTTTTTTTATCTATATCCAAAATAATAATCATAATGCATTATTACACTATACTTTTTTCATATATCTACAGTTAAGAACAAGTAAGATTGGAACGAACTATAGATAATATTTAGTCTTTGCTTCCTGCCATTTCACGCATAAATCGTATCAGCGTTAATCCGATAAGCTGGTTCTCTAATATCGTGTTTTCCCCTTTCGAAATACACGAAGAAACCAATGAAAAATATCAAATACATTTACTCGAGTTTATTGACCTCTTGATTTACATCGCTTCATATCTGAATGGTGCATCAGCAATATCCCGACTTATCGTATAATCCATTTTTTCTTTTTCTAATTTTTTCTTTTTTTTTTTTATATTCATAGCGCATTATATTCTATCGTCACAGAATCTGGAAACGTCGTTTCGCCATCCGACGGTACTCGAATGTACCGTTACTACTTCAAAATACGATCGCGTTCGTTTTATTTATCATTAAATAACTATTGAAAAATGACACTTTTCTTGATCGTTAAATAAGTAACCACTCGAATAATTTGAACATTTCATTGTGACATAGAGTAAATAGAACAAATATTGTTTAACGTAAAATCATCAATCACTATGATAATACGAAATAGACATAAAGAAAGCGAAAAAAAAAGAAGGAAATATCGAAAACTAATAAATCGATTTAGAAAAACAAATATAAGTACGATCTCGTCCGCTGACCAACGAAAAGATTAACAACACAATAAAACGTATTCTTATCGTCGTCGATAAACATTTCGATCTTAGCTATCGTCGAGTATTCTTAAAACGGATTAATTCAGTCGCCTAGATTAAATTCAAGTTGGTTTTTACCAAAGTCTTATGCGTATATTTTGTATTATCAGAAAAATTCGACGATAAGATCTGTCGCGAATTAAATCCTTACAAATTCAAATCTTCGAATTCAAATTTTGTTTTTTTTACGATCATGATATCATATCTATCAACGTCTTGCCAATAAATCGCTTCAATTTTTTTCGATTGAAGAAACAAAAAAAAAGAAGATAAAAACAAAAAAAAATTCATTAGATATACATGATATACAGGTAAATAATTATAATACCTACGAAACGAATGGTTACGATAAAAAAAAAACAAAGTTATTACCACAGTTAGATATTGGTACGAGGTGTCGAATTAACGAGTCTAACGAACGAAGGGAGAATATACATAGATGCGAAAGCCTGTTTACGGTTGAAACAGAATTACACGACGGTACCAGCCACCCCTTGGCTCGACGCGCGTCCATTCATTAACACTTCATATCCCGTAGCGACGTGCTGGTAACGAGCCTGTCATAATTACGGTGCTAACTTTATTACTGCGGATATACACTCTCCTTCACGTTAGTATTATATCCATGCGTCATAGGTTAAATTCACATTCGCACCTCTTTGACCTGCCTTTGCTAAAAACCAATAAAGACTTGTTTCCATGATAAAATCCAATTGATTATACACTATTCTTTTCGTTTTTTCATTTTCTTTTTTATCCTTCATCTCCTTTTCCACAATCACCAAAACCTATAAAATTATTCGTTCAAGTATATAACAAGTTATTATTTTTCATAGGAATAACCCAATCAAAAGAATATTGAATTAATTAGTTGATTGGTTTTATTTAAAGATCCGTGTCTGATTTTATCACTTTCATACTTATAACACTTTCAAAAGTAGTATAAATAGATCTGAGTATAAACAGATCAACGTAATTTTAATATTCTTTAATTAATGTTTGAAGACATGTTTTTCTTGAAATTATGAAAATAGACACGAAACAGCTAAGTTTATAAATATATATATGTGTGTGTGTGTGTATGTATATGTCGTAATTAATTATTAATTGAACGATTTTTCAACATCTATCGAGCTTAAGATTGAATTTTAGTATGTCACCGGATTAGATAAGAGTAACCAGTTTTCATGATTTTTCTAAAAACAAACGACTAGTGTCCCGAGACAGGCTGAACAAGCAGATCATCGTCTACTTTATAATTTTATCGAAATCGTTAACCTATCTATGCACACATATTTTCTTTCTCTCTTTCCCTCTCTCTCTCTCTCTCTCTCTCTCTCCCTTTTTCCTTATCTTTTCCTTTGAACAACTGCTAATAATACTTATTCAATATTTATAACGATACGATCAACAGCTACATAAGTATGGATTGCTCGTGAGTCAGGTTGAATGATACGGCATATCAAAGACTGCCAAGTCATTGCGTACCAGACTACGGCTTTACCTTGACAACCAAATCCTTTTACACGTCTTTCCATTGTTTCACTGTTGTCGTTCTATTCATAATTCAGTTAAATAGTTATCTGTTCTTCACAGACAATTCTACGGCC
This sequence comes from Vespula pensylvanica, assembly GCF_014466175.1. Lineage (NCBI taxonomy): Eukaryota > Metazoa > Arthropoda > Insecta > Hymenoptera > Vespidae > Vespula > Vespula pensylvanica. The sequence continues at coordinate 6,782,818 of NC_057688.1, forward strand.
ATGGGGAAAAAGAAAAAAAGAAAAAAAAATGAGAAAACTAAATATGTATATGATAGAATATAAAAAAAGAATCATAAAAACATCCTCATAACATTAATACGATATAGTCATTTAATCTTCTTTTTATAAGAACCACAAAGCATCCATCTTTGAAAAAATAAAAAGAATAAAATAATAAATGCAAAAAAACCTGATGTCCCCTGATGATATACCTATCTAAAAAAGAAAACGAAACGAACAAAAAATGATATCATTTCTCCTATTTTTCTCCCTTTTTCTCCCTCTCTCTCTCTCTCTCTGTCTATGTTAAAATAGATTTAATTAATAATATTATATATACGAATATCCAAATGAGATCATATTTCTTGCGTAATAAGCTCTTATGTTTCGACCCAGGTGACCTGCTATCGTCGCGATAGAAAGCAGGTTATAAATAAACGTGACATAGCTAAAACATGGATATATTAAATAAAAAGCTAGAATAAAATAATCGTAATGTCGATATGAAAAATCAAACTCGCCGAATATAGAGAGCTGGATATACGAGATTAAAACGAACGCCATCATCTATCTGTTCGGTTTTATTTGGAAAATTTCAGGAAAAAGAGGAAATGCGTGCGACCCCAATGATATCCATGATGTATTTGTAAATGTATTCGATTACGTTCACATTCATGCTCAGACGGGGTCGAAGAGAAGCCCGTCCTGCAGTTAGAACAGCAATCGAGCGACTCTCATACGGAATGATTGATGACTTCATTGTGCGGGCTTTCCCATGTCCCTGGCTATGATTTCGTACGCGCGGCACACAAAAAGAGGCGAGCGCCATTTCGAAAATGGGCGGAATTATGGAAAATTCAGGACAGAAGATCGATCGGGCGTTACCATTCGCGATGAGATTTCCTCGTGTACCGATATCTACCCAATTCGGAATTTGGATCTTTCGTTAAATAACTCAAATCACGAGAACGAGATTTTCAACGGAACTTCAAACGATTTGCTTCTCTACAATCTTTTGTTATCGAATAACTATTGTATAGAAATACAATCTCTATTGGTTACTACGTATTTGATACACTTTTTCGTTATTTTTACATTACACTCGTATGCGTTTATTGCAACATCTGATCCCAAAAATAAAATCACTTCTTTTTAACGAAATATTTTTTTTCAAGTTCACACGAAGAAAAATAAAATTATAAAGACACACTTACAAGATACTACTGATATTCGAATAGAAACATTTACAAACATTGCCAATGAATTGTTAAAAATTAAACAATAAAATACGTCGTCCCTTCTAAAGTTAGGCGTGCCCCTTTCGATGAAAGAAGAAAACGCAAGTACACTATTCTCAAGGGAGTTTGCTTTCTTGAAATTCCAAACAGGAATGAAGAAGAAGAAGTTCTCCCTTTTATTTCATCGACGTTGTAACATTGACGTTCGTCTTGCGAAAAACCTACGAAAACTACAATGGGAGCTACCATCGCGATTTTATAAAGACGACCCTTTATGCCTTTCTCGTGAAAGAACCTTGCGGTCGATTCTTGACAGACAGCTGTCCATCGAAGTGTACCACCCGCTGAATTGTTGTGATTCGATGTTTGAACGACAAGAAGTCAGACGGTAAAGAATGAAGCTTAAGAAGTGACCTTTGAAAAGCCAACGCAATTATTAGCGATCATCTCTCCGTGCTAAATTTTACAAAAAGCAAACCTAAGTCGTTTTTTGTGCGAAAAAACGATCGCTGTTATATCGTTTTACGTAAAATCAATAATCTAAATGTCTAATGAGTATTACTAAGAGTTTCTCTTGTTATTTATTTTTACTTACTTGCTTTCTCTCTCTATTTGATTTTACTTACTTGCCCATTAGCTTCAAAATTAGTGTACTCTCGTATGTACTTGTTTTAACTTTATTAATTTTAATTCGATATAAAATCAAGAATTAACAAACAACTTGAAATGAAATATGTCTGATATTGAGACAAATTTGAAAAGAGATATCAGTTGGTAATAATGAAGATTTATCGATTCCGATACAAATTAGCGTGAGAAAGCAAATAGGTGTATATAATATGTTAAACGGGTAGAAAAATGAAGAGAATCAAAAAAGAACTACAGCAGCGGCAACGGCAGCAGCAGCAACAGCAGCTACGAGGACAACTGCAGTTCGGAATGACAATGCAGGTGCCCCATCCCATGTCAAATCTCAGCGTGGCGCCAACACGAGATATGTAGGTACCAGACCGAACTCCGACTGGTTCGTAATTGTTTAAGAGGATTAGTCAGAAACGTTTATCCTTGCTACAAGGAAAAAAAAGATGCTGATATTTATCCCAGTATTAGACTCGACTAAACTCGAATTTATTGCTTCTTATCCCCGAAAATTCTTTTTTAGAAGTGTTCAACCGGCAAATCATACTCCTCATCTCATACTACTCATGCGACCAGCTTTTAAATCGAAAACCTTTTCACAAAGGCCATATCACCAATCGGAGATTGTTTCGCATCAGATTTATCTCGCTAAATTTGATTTAACATCGTGCGTACAAAAAGAACAATATTTTTTCTTAATAAATTTATAGCAGTTATTTACTATAAATGACAATCAATAAAAAAATAACAATCAATACCGTCTCAAAACATCTTAAAAAACATAAATAAATAAATAAATAAATAAATAAATTATGTTTTAGAAATATCTACTTGATATCAAACCCTGATCACACAGATCACAAGTTAATCGCAGATTGATGGACAGACCAATCAAATTATAATAAATAAATAAATAAAAAAACAAATAAATAAATAAATTATTTGTACAAAAGTTCATATCGATCGTCACGTGGGATCGTAAATTTGTGAAGACCCTAAAAAGATCCGTGGGATCCTAAAATACGCGTGAACGCGTTGAATTAGAAGTATCGTACCTTGACGTAGAGTCGATCAAGATGAAGATTCTCCGAGCTGATGTTCGAAACAGGGCGGATGTCGCGGGTGGCCGCAGGTGGCGCCCTCGATATAAGCTTGTCTGACTGAACCGCTGATACGAGAACCGCGCTTCTTAAACTCTCATGGTGGAATGTGTCATCCTGTCACTGAACCCACATGGGGTAGGAGACGTCTCGTGGGCCCGTCAAGAGGTGCTCGATCGGTCGAACTTTTACCCGCTCTCCAAGGGAGCAAAGAATGTCAATCGGACGTATCACGAATTCGAACGTAACATAAATTACCTATATTATGATCAGATACTTACAATTTCTGAACAGATAATTACAATTTCTAAATTCTTCATTAACCAAAAACTAACAAGAATTCCGATGTTCTCATACGTTCGATTCTAATTTTTATTACTTAGATAAGTGACCACTCTATAATATTTCTTGGATAATATTAATTCTAAAATAAGTATCTACATTGAATATAACAATATACGCAGGGACCGTAACCTTGATCAGAGATCAACAGTAGAAAAAGACAAGCCATCCCTTAAACGTAATAAGAAACGAAATAGACGAATTGCAGCTTACTGATCCACCTACGAGGTATCATCAGTTCATCGTACTTACGAAGAAGTAGTAATTAAATGGTTTACATTGGAAAGAGACAGAACATTGGCAAAAGAAGGAAGACAGGTGAGCCACGTATGCGACGAAATAAATCCTTGGAAAATAAGGAAAAGGGATGAGCGCGTTACCCTAAAGGAACGAAGCTAGATAGACCGGTATAAAGTGTAACGGGGAGGTAGACTTGCCTTTGGACAGACACACACACACTCTCTCTCTCTCTCTCTCTTTCTCTCTTTCTCTCTTTCTCTGTGGAAGGTGGGTACCGATATATAATATCCGACTACCTAGCTCGGTTCTGCGATAAGTGTCAACTGCAGCGCGGCAGATAAAAAGAATGAACGGAAAATAAAATCCACCGCGGGTGATCCATCATGTGGACGCGAACTTGGGACGCGCAGACTCGTACTTGATTGGTTGGTACCGCCCACGTGGTACCACGTGACCCCTACGTAAACCACGCCCATGATACTAGGTAGCCGCCTGAAGCTAGCCACGTTCTTTGCTCCGTACGTTTCTGTCCTGAACAGGGGGAAATCCCGGGTGTGAGTGAGAGAAAGAAGAAGGAGAAAACTTGGACACAGCAAACCCCTGCGGGTCAGTCTCACCTGCGTGCAAGCTTCGACCTAGCCAGTCCAGTTGAGCGGGCCTCCTCGTTCACATCGACTCGCGTATAGTTTCTCGACATAATCACTAATCGACTCTTATTTAACATATTCTTAATTATTCCAATTGAACAAATTATCATCCAAAGTGTTCTATGTGTCTCTTCCAAAGGAAAACACATACTAATATATTTTTTAACTTGAAGATATGTCTTATTAAGTTACAGTGTAACATTAAGGAATCAAAAAAGAATCGGGATATCGATAAAGAATCGACTATCCAAAGTGTTTTGTCTAATTAGATGGATTTTTCTATCTCGAATCGATTATTAAAACGTATTTGATTAACGTGTCTTGTACGATAGCGTGCTTATCGTTCCTAATCTCATAACTTTGTTATGTTGACAACGTACTGACAAAAAAACCTCTCGAAGTTATTGTTTTTATAAGTTTTATCGTGAAAAATTGCTTGTTGAAAAATATTACGATGTAGTAGTCAAGGAGTGATATCGGATGGACTTGGAAAAGGCTTTAAATTTCTAATTAATCTTCGGTCGCAAAGAAAAAAAACTACGTTCCATTAATCAGATTCTTTAAAGTGCTCTCTGAGTGTCCTAGTTACAACCATGTAGAGAACATCTTAGTTCTCTTTCTTTAAAAATTTCAAAGACTATTCTTTTCAATCTATGTGAACAGTGAAAGACAACGTGGTGGTGGACTGTGAGTCGTTGATGTATTCGTTTCATCGCCAGAAGGATGATGATGATGGACATGGGCATGTACGGGACCTACGGTAAGCCAGATTCATATCCCAACTACGTGTTCGCCGGTCAAGGGAATCATCATCATCAGGCTTCTACCGTCGGTGGACATGTGTCTGTACCACCATCACCCGATCTTGCGCCGAGTCATTATTACCCTCAGACAGCAGTGGCTCCTTACTCATCTTCGTCATCCGAAAGTTTCCTGACTGCTGAGTCTGGTGCTTCGTCGAGTACACCGCCTCAAAGTTTCTACTCGCCGACGGGAGCTGTACTACACGAGGATGGTACTACAACGGCGATCATTTCGTCGGAGAACGGCCTGAGTTATACCAATCTTGATTATGCTTCCTCCTCGACATACTCCGGTCAACAACAACAACAACAACAGCCACAACCACATGCAGGATCCCATGGTTCGAATGAACCTCATCAAAGTTACCATGTACAACAAAATACCTACAGAGAAGATCATCATCATCATCATCACCACCACCACCATCACCCTCCGAGTCTTCATCAAACTGCTACCTTACAAACCCATCAAAGAACGGAACTTGATTTGCATCAACCAACCTCTAGTCACCATCATCATCATCATCATCCTCCTCACCATCGACATGAATCCGAATATCAGGTACCAGTCGGTGCAACTCCCAATTACGTTCACCAATACGAAGATTCTCTTCACTATCACGCTCCGATCAGACAGAACGAGTTCCCCGGACATCCTACAGGACATTACAAAGAAGAGAATCGTGATCCAACCTCTTATCACACTCTTCCACAACCAGGACATTCTCAACAACAGCAACAACATCCTCATCCACAACATCCTCATCATCAGCAACATTCTCATCAGCACCAACAACAACAACAGCAACAGCAGGCCCAAGTACCTACTTACAAGTGGATGCAAGTTAAAAGGAACGTTCCTAAGCCCGTCGGTAAGTGTTTCTTTTCATTGCCAAGTGGATAATTAACATGAACTCAAAGTTAGAGCAGATATTAATAATATTATACTTCTATTACACGAGCAAAAAATTTTCTAGATACTTAATAATTATACATTGAAATCACTCCTGATTAAACATATTATTACATAAAACATGAAGCTCAATAAATAACATTTTAATTCGATCATTAAAAACAAATTCTCGATAAGCGGGAGTAAACTTACATTTACTTGCGAAGTATCGATAATTTACATACATGGACGATTATAAAATCTGAAAAATGATAAACGTGGAAATGTTTAATTAAACGGTAGTCGTACGAGTAAAAACAGTAAGATTTACGATCACATTCTATTTACATATCTATCCGCTTATATATACATATATACATATATATGTGTACATATATATATATATATATATATATATTCTTTCTGCTTGCTTTTATGTAACGACGAACGTAGGAGGATATATCTAAATATGTCAATGAAATTTGCAAAAGAACGTAAAGATTTATCCTACATACGTATCAAATCACGTAAAGAATCGATGAAGAATTATGAAACATATTCTTTTTTATTAGATAAAATATCAATTACGTAAATCACTAATATGAAAAGCAAATAATTCATAGATCAATTTAATTTCACTAGTATAACAAAAGAAAACAAAAAAAAATATATCTATTAGGCTTTTGTTGAAATTTCTTTGTTCCTTCTTCTTTTTTTTCCTTTTTAGTAAACACGCAAAAAGTATAATAAAACTTATTTATCGTTTTTTATTACTGATCACTCTAAAAAATTAAATTCAAACATTGAACTACATTTGTTTCTCTTATTAGCCTTTAAAATAAGAAATAACATAAGTTATTCATAAATTAACATAATCCTGAAAGGGTTAACATTCTTCTCTACAGAACAAGAATGACATGTCACTTTTTGTTCTTAGAATTACGTGTAAATCACGCACGAAATATAATTTATACACACACACACACACACACACACATATATATAGAGAGAGAGAGGAACACACATACGTATATATATACTTACTAAAAAATAACGAAGGCAACGAAACGTATATACGTCACATTTCACTTGTGCGTCAATCTTAATTGAACTCACCACCCAAGTGAAAAGTTCTCTTTAGAATCAGTCGATTAGGCTTCGTGTCTACGTCTGCGTATATCGGGTTTGTACATGAATTCGTGTAAAGTATCCTCAACGAGACGCGATTAGGTCATGTCGTTACTTAATCGAGGACACGAGTCGAAATCACGCTTCCAAGAACGTAAGGCGTTCTTGAACTTCTAAACACTCTATTATTGCGTCTGATATTATGTTACTTGAAGAAGTCAGTGAAAGGAAGAAAAAAGAGAAAAAAAACAAAAAGTAAAAAGTAAAAAATAAACAAAAACAAATTAGAATGAAGTAAAAATTTTAGAAATAATAATAACACATCTTTTTTAACATTTACTTAATTTCTACGATAAAAATAAAATAAAAAAATTATAAGAAAGTGTGCACATACTGATAATAAAAAATATCAATCTAAAGATTAAACGATATTTAAAAAAAAAACATTATTATCGATGTTCTACAATCATTGCTCTATATTATCACATCTAACAGTTTGACTACCGTTTACGCCTATGGGCGACACTCGTAAACGTAATAGATAAGATTATGCACACGAAACGAGGAACAGAAGATACTCGAGGTTTACGAGAATGTCCTACCCAGTACGATCATAAATCAAGCTTGCAAGCGCCGCTCGTTGAGTTTCTATCTCTCATATACAAACGTTTGCTTACGATAGATCTCGATACCTCTCGAAAGATTCAAAGGCGTATATACAAAGAAAATATATATATTCATGCGCATATAAATATATGTAAGAAAAACCACTATATATAAAAAAGTATATATAAAAAAGTATGATATAATAATTATTTTTTCTTTATATAAAATATATAAATATGTGTATCTGATAATTCTCAATTTTTTTAATTAAAAGAAATGAATTATAAAACTTAAATTTTCTTTGATTCTTAAATTTCCATCGAACGAATTGATGTAGATATATTTTTAACGTAACAAATCATTCATTGTTTTGTTTATAAATATCAAAGATATCTAATCACAAGGCCGACTTTAATCGAATAAAAATATCGCGTACGTATTTAATAGAAGTACTTTATATTTAGTTAACTATGTAAGACTGAGATAGATATGATAAAGTTTGCCATTACAAAAGGAATTTGTGAACTCAAATTTATCTGACAAAATAATGATCTTTCGAAAAGAAAAAAAAGACCTCAACTGATAACGATAAGGTTATATATACTATTTTCAAATCACTTAAGAAGAAAACATCCGCTTGACAAAAATATTCATTTGAAAATTAATAAAATAAATAATTGTTTGGACAATGATAATATCTGCTAACATTTTTTTAATTTTATATTAATTTTTATTTCGATGATAAAAATTGTGTTTGATATATATATATATATATATATATATATATATATATATATATATATATATACACACACACACACATGTAAATATCAAAGAAATGTGTAATCGTCGGCGCCAGACACGAAATAATAACGAGTTATCAAATCTATTCTACAGATCACCGATGAGAACTCACATACGTTAATATTAAGATATCGGAATTAGAAATTTGACGGAACAGAACCGGTTTAGATTTGTAGCCGTCAAATCTTAAACGTACTTTCTCACACTTTTGTCGATATTAAAGATACTTAACTCGCATTACGATTGAAATTTTAATTGCTACTTACGACGCACAATAAAAATATGTCCGCGAGAAGTTGTCAAGGAATATTTTCGACACGTCACGACGAAAAAAGATTAAAAGTCCTACAAACGCATAGATAAAAATAAAAATTTCCTTGTAATGTGAAACAAATTTCATAACGTGATAAGTGAAACATTTCGATGATCGAGTAGTTTTGGAAATTTTTATTCGACGATAAAGTGAAGCGCGAAACTGATAGAATAGAAAAAAAAGAAGAAAGAAAAAAGGAAACATAAGAATACATAAAAATATGCAAGTAAAAAATTTTCTTTAATGTTAATAAGATGACAGTCGATGATCGAACGATCTTTGAAATCTTGATTTGATAATAAAATAATGACCGAGCGTGCAATTCCTTAGAAGTATCTTAACATATTTCTTACAACGTTACGACGGTTAGGTATCGCAAAGCAGCTGTGAAAACGTCACATTCGATGTTAAGCAAGAAATGAGACATCTTAAAACACTAGACCGGTTCTCCTAACTTCGGCATTAACTCGCTCGAAAGGTACGGGACAGCAACGTAAATACATATATATGTATATAGCTTAACATGCTTCTCTGGTAACAGTGAGAGCGTTCTCGTTCAAAGCTTGTTGAATGGATCTTGTCGGAGTTAGGTACCGGCGTTACGCTTAATAGCTCATTATAATCGAATTAATAACGGCAGCCTCGAGAATTGAGAAGGGTGAGACGCGCCGCCAATTGCCGCGGAACATGCAAATCGTAGCCCGATTCACCCAGCCCTCTCTTTAAAACCCCTAACTTCATCGCTCTATCTTTTCCTCTTTCACGCTATTACCCACTTCATTTCAAATCTTTACGAAATTACTTTCCTTAAGATCACTTGACTTTCTCTGATTTAAAGGTTCTTACATTACCTTCATCATATTTTACTTTTACTATTTGTTTTATTAATCGATCTTAATGAATAATTTGTATATTGATCAATCAAATGTATACAGATATATAGAGTGAATATCTCATAAAATATATGATCACTTATCTATACACACACACATAGATCCTAACATATCCTGCATGATCTTATAGATTCTAAAATTCTACAAATACCAACACATAACATAGATCCTAAATGAAGATTTTTACTAATTTAATAATTTCATCAAGATTATAATATATTATTTCGATGAAATGAATAAGATCGATTGTCTAAGACGTAACAAAGAAAAGAAAAAAAAACGAAGATTATTAGTAATTAGAATCAGAAAGTGGCAGAGATTCGATTGAAATAAGAGGATGGGCGTGGCAGAAAGAGAAGCTCTGGTGGGAAGACTCTGCTAGATTTTGGTTGGTTAACTTTTTTGGTTGGCCGAGATCTCACAATACCTCTCGTTTTCCCCTTCGTGAGTCTAGACCATATCGTACGCCAGGGGGTCCAGAATAGAGAAAACTTCTAGAGGGACGGCCAGAGCTCCATGATGCTTCAAGGGCTGCTACGAAAGGGGCTGCCTAGGGGACACTTGCGCAGGATTCGAAAAAAAAATGGAAAGAGCGTCGCAACGCTGTCAGCCTTTGCGAACCGATCTATCATACTAAACTCGATTTCTTTTCTCGGACGATGCGCTCAATAGCGGGATTGCTAATATCGAGAGAAAGAGAAAATGCCGAGACAAATGAGTAGCCGCTGCGTAAAAAATCTACTTACTTTCCTTCCCAAGAATGAGATTCCAAATTTTATTCGACACTTCTTTTTCTAATCCCTATATAAAATAAAATAGATACATTTGATAAGGTATAATGTGGCATTAGCAGAAAATATGTCACAAATACTAACAAATTATTATAAATTTTGTCTTACTAATAATATTAAAATACATACGACACCGATATTTGTCAAGATTTATTATGAAAAATCCTTTATTTTTTCTTATAAGATTTTCTTTTTCATTAGAAATTTTTCTCTTTGCAGTTTTCATCCGAACAATCGTACAAAGAAAGATTCACATTGAATCTTTTAGGTCAGGTTCATCGACCTATACGATCACGCATTTAGAAATCGCGTCGCGCGCTGATATAACATTTTTAATTATATTATAACGTTACTATTCACATCTAGGTCAACAAGTATCTTCATACCTTGATGAAATAAAACTAATCTCTACTAGACATTGACATAATACTATTAATCGACACATACATAACTATTAATTAACAAGAAATGCTAACAACAACTTGGTAAATAAGTGTAATCTTTAACGATCTCTTCATTCGTGTTGTCACATATATTATCGATATTACTATAATTATAATAATTTTTACCTTATAATTGTATGAGAAAGTAAGTTGAACTAGTTTTACTATCTTGATAAAATAACGTAAACATGCCTATTACCTTGCTTTAAAAATTATTTCCAGATGTTTATTTTGTGTTTCTTTATAATTAGAATCAATAAGAAACTTCATTGCTTATTCGTCAATTACACTGATAAAAAAATAAACGGATATAACTAAATATAAAAACGAAATAAAAATTCTTACGTATATAAAGAGCAATTACGTTGATAAATGTAAATATATTCTTAAATAGTAGTATATGTAGATGTAAAGTCTTTGAGAATCTTCAAAATCATGATAACGTTTACCGCTAATATTCTGTAAAAATTATTTCCGAGAGACCGTCTCATTTCCTCGAAGACTATCACCTTTTAGGCCGCTTTAAAATATGCATATAGTTAAGTATCGACTCTCTGACCAAACGTATTCAGGGACGCCATAAGTTAGCCAAAATCAAATCGGAGTCTTCCCAATTGTTAAATCTCTTCCATGAAGTCTAAATAATTCCATAAAAAATGAATAGATATTAAATCCTAAAAATGTTTTTCAAAACAATTATGTAAAAAGTATCTAATAAAAAGTAATCAAGAGATAAAGAAAGATAAAAAGACCTCGATAAAAAAAAAAAAAAAGAACAAGATAATCTAGTCTAACACTATTAACACTGTGAGGAGTAATATACTAGATATTACTTCTTCAAACATTTATTAATCAAGGCAAAAGAAAAGAAAGGAAAAGAAACATAGATAATCGTAGGGCAGGCTAAGTTATACGAGCGGCCCTGAGAACGTCTCGAGAGTAGAGGAGGAAGAGTATAAAAGAGAGAAAGAGAGAAGGAGAGAAAATATACATATACATATATCGAAGAGAGACGTGTGTCCGATAATAAGAAAGAGAGAAGAGAAGAGAACGTGGGTCGAGGCAAACGCGAGCGTTCGCGGCCGCTCCGCTCCGGTCCGTTCGCGGCAAACGCGCCGGACGCGTGAGTGAGTGGCCGATATCTCAAGAGGGGATCAGAGGATCGTTCGCGTGTTTCCAGCAGGGCTGCCACCCGCCGAACCTGGCAACCCCATATCCCACACGAGCCACCACCACCACCACCATCACCATCACCATCACCATCACCAGCTGGTTTAGTTCGTTCGTTCGTTCGTTCGTTCGTTCGTTCGTTCGTAGGTTCGTAGGTTCGTTCGTTCGTTCGTTCGTTCGTCCGCCACCCTCCTGTCCACGTGTCTCGCTCACGCTGATTTTCATTTCCGCGGTACTTCAGTCAACTGGCCGTCTCTCACTCTCGCTCTCACTCTCACTCTCATTCTCTCTATTTCTTTCTACGTCGGTCTCTCTTAACTCGTATTGACCGCATCCGTGCCTCCGACGAATTACCGTCGACTACGACCAACCTAAGACTATCCTTTCCCTAATTTTGCCTGTCGATTAGATATTATTTTCTAACAAATCGTTGAGGAAAAAATATATATATACATATGTATACCTGTGTATTTATGTGCGTATATATGTATTATATATCTATGTATATGGATATGTATAACGTAGAATATGTTCGATATGATCAATTAAAAATTATTAACGAAAAAGTAATTAATTGTTTCGAATTTTCTTTCATTGATTTAGCTTTGATAATGTCTAACTTCATTGTTATTGCATCATTAAATAAAATCGAATACGATACTGTGAAGACAATATTTACCTACGTAAAATTAATATGCAGGAATATTCATACATATCTGTTCGATTGTTAATCATTATCATATCTAATAACATTACTATTATATCTAACAAACCCGTAAGAAAGAGAACTAATTTACATGTATATGCTTACTTCTGTTAAATACTTATACGAGACAGAAAGATATGTTGTAGTTGTATATAAAATAAATACTATTTATATGTTCGAATTATTCGTTCAATTGCACATGAAAAAATAGTAAAAAGAATTTCACTAAGGTAATTCCTTCTGTTCAGCTTCCACACATCGGTCGTCGTATCTCGTCAGGCACGTTGATTTTAGTATTATGATAAGTAATATCCTGAGTCACAGTCGTACATGAAAATGGTAACGATACATATATAATACCTATAATACCTAGATATATATATATATATACACACATATATCTACATGTATATAAATGTGTCTCTATATATAACGTAATATAAAAGGGGGTGCGTGCAGCACGTTCGACAAGATCCGCGCTTCGTGTACGTTCGTAAATGCGCTTGGACATTCCCCGCTAAAATTAGGCTTATCACGATACTACCTGCGATAAATGTCGACGACTTTAACGCCCTTTTCTACGTCTACAAAACATTTTGATATCCGAAAAAGAAAAAATTCGTTCTTTTTAGAAAACGAAAAAATCCTTTTTTTGTTTAAATAAGTAAACACTAAATCGCTAAGGAAATAAAACGTACAAATACGTTAATACGAACTTGAAAATCAAGTTCAAGAAATATCTAGTTCAAGATCACAGTTTTGTTTCTAAGATATAAACTCTAATTAAAGATGAAGACACGTAGATAACATAACGACGAAGCTTTTGCATATGAAAATAAATTATTTTAAGGTTGATCATATCGCTTAAAGAATTTCAAATATTTTATGTAATACCAAATACTCGTCCGATGATATGCATTTATATGTATACATATCGGTATAGACATAGCTCTAAATGTATATATATACGTCTCACCACAACATGTACGAAGGGTAGACGACGATTATCCAACTGCTGAGCAAGGTTTCAACCCGTACACGCCAACCAGCCAGTCCACGTTCGTTCAAAGGCTTTCCGATTAAATCTTACCTGGCTTAATATTATTATTTTACTTACTGCATGCAAGAACATAAGAAAGACAGGTAAGAGAGAGAAAGAGAGAGACAGAGAGAGATACAGAGATAGGAAAAGGGAATATAAAAATCTGCTAAGCCTCGTCTATCTATATCTAGTAGTTCGACTACTTTTGCTTTTGAAGCAACTATCGCAACATCTAGTTACGTTCAATTAAGAAGAAAATAAAACAGAGGAAAGAAAGAGTACACAAGAAATTCACATATATTAAAGATTACAGTAATTATTATATGCGTATAGATATATTTCATCTCTACGAATAGGATCGTTGAATATGTATTGTATCTACATGTATTCGATACATTTACCTCTTAGACGTCGCCGACAGTAAAGGATCCCTTCATCACACAAGATCATCTGCTCTTATGCGGTAACAACCTTCCCCGCGCGTTGAAAGTACATTATGCAATTCAAATATTATTCAAAGGCTAAAAGCCATGAGGGACAGATGAAGTAAGGAAGCATTAGGGGTTAGAAAGTATAAACCAGGGGAATAGGTAAAAGATATCGTGGTATTACGTTACAGGAAATACGGATTTCGATGGATTCTTTATCTCTATTTCATCTTTCAAAATTATTCTTAGATTAGATAACGATTATTGCGATTATACTACATTTTTTAATTGTCATCAAAATCGTATATCCTTCTAATATATTTCTTTTCTTTTTTAAATATTTTTATCTAACACATAAATATTTATCTATAACATTTTCCATCAACTTCTCATTGCTACGTATCTAACAAATAATTTATAATTTGAGTTTTTGTTAACAATATGATGCAATAACAAAATTAATAACAAAACTCAATGAGAAACAGCTGGATTTGATCGATATAGATATAATTTCACGGTTTAATACCAAGCAAAAGTCCCTAAATAAATATTAGAATAACATCTGGCTCTGATAGTTCGAAAGGAAACAAAAAATGAGGTCTTTGGATATTTGATCGAAACATTCATCGTTTCTCGACGTCAAATAATTCTGTTGTTCCTGATACTTCCTATTTTCATTTATCCTCTTAATATAACACATACACACACACACACATGTATTATCCTTCATAAATATTAAATAAGAAAAAGGAGCAACAATGTCATCGAAGTATCGTGATAACTCTTTGATTTAACGTAAGAGATAACGCGTAATAATAAAAGTAATTTATTAACAATATCAATATAAAAATTTATAATAAGATCATTAGGCCGTTCGCGTTATCTAAGCATAACTAAACTGGATATCGTAATCTTCGAGACAAGCTTCTAATCCAGAAACATTAAAGGTATGCTCACTCGAGCATGATACTTACGTCAATATCAATTGCCGTTCTAATATTTTTTTTTTTTCTTTTTTTTTTCCCTATATCGAAACATATTTTCATTGCCCTTTATATCTCACATAACTTAATGAATTAATGAAAAAACGTTCAAATCATTCGGATACATTTTCTAGATGATATACGATAATAATAATTTATTTATTTACCTTATTCTATATATAAATCGCAATTCATTCGCACAAAGAAAAAGCATAAATTAAAATATGTTCTTTTTGCATTTAAATCATTGAAGCGAACAAGTAACACGGGAATGTTCTCTGATCATCGATACGTATCCATTGCTATGCAAAACGAGCCTATGTCGGAAATCATTTGTCTCGAGGATAAATGAGAAATTGGTAAAGCGGACGAGGGTAACTTGAGGGTGGAACTACAGAGAGTAAAGGAAGAACCGATAGAAGGTAGAAAAGACTTAAACATTGCTGAGTCAACGAAGGCGTTGACATTGCTAATTATCTTTTCATAATGCATAGAAGCAACCCTTCAGTCACCTTCTCTTTTACTGTGATTATAGGTACTGTCAAAAAAAGGCATTCGCATTATGCATCACGCAACTACCAACAAAAACAATAAGAAAAAGAACAAAAAAGAAAAGAAAAACAGGAATTTCAAACAATGACTCTGTCACCTCCATACTACTATAAAAATATATATGTGAAATATATTATGTAAAAATTTCTATGACAAATAATTTTTAAATTGTAAACTTGTAAACAGTCTATATAAACATTGTATAAAACAATCTGTATCATCCAAAAGTATCAGTTATTTATAAACTACCACCGTTCTCGAAGTTAGCTCTCTCATGGCCATTAAGCTTACGCTTCTCCAAACCGAATGATAAACTTGGACAAGTTCTATCAGGCACGCCGGAGAGATTGAATGAAATGTTTCCCGTTTTCGCGACTCATTCATCAATTTAGCACCTTAACAAGGCTACCGGGCACAACGTTACCGACTTTATCTATGGTCTTCGACTAACAAAACCCACGTTTCGCGATACGTTACTCTCTCATTTTTCTACGAATCTGTAAAAAAAAAAAATTCTTTTCTTTCTTAGACTTCACTAAGAAATGAAATGTTTTTACAAAAGTTAACGTTCGTAAAAAAGAAAAAGGAAAAGAAATTTTCGGACATCATCCTAAAAGTTAAACTTACAACTTATTATAGCGGAACAGGCATTAGCATAGCATCTAAATTAAAGTATCCGCGGAATATAATCTTCAAAGATTAAAATAAGTAGGTATAGAGGAGTTAAGAATAAAAAAGAAAAAAAGAAAATAAAAGAGAGAAGTTCATGGTAAATATACACATAATATCTAGCCCCCGATATAAAAGATGTGACTTTAAGGCGTTGGCTTGACAGTTTCGTCCACCCTCAGCCATTAAGTAAATTGATCTCCACATACCGGTAGTCTAAATAACAACCTAATTTTCATAATGCGCAAACGAGAGCCCCCTCTTTCATCCTCTTCTCCCGTTTTTTTTTTGTCGAAGTGTTCCATTTTTTTTGTTTTCTCCGCAACTTAATTAGATTATATATAATTATTATTCGTGGTATCGCAATACTCAAAATATTTCGTCATTCACAAACAAAATTTTGTCCTGCATGTATTTAGTTTTTATTTATTTGTTTATTTATAAATTTACTATTACTCTTACGGAGATTGATAACTGGACAAAAAATAACTACGTGATAACTCAACGATACGTACAACCACACATATCTGTTAAACAGCTGATGCAATTTGATCCAATGATAGGGCTCAACCCTATCGTTCGTTCACCTTCTCATACAGGTCATCCTTTCCGAAAACTACTTTCCGAGAGAATTGGCCAGCTGTGTTGGACAAGAATGGGCTGTCACTTAAAGGGATTTAAGTTAATCTCAGACTACACATATTGCTTTCCAATATTTCACGCTATTTCCTAATCGTAAGAGGATAAGCCGTTTTATATTGACGATATCTAGTACAAAGTCATCCAAACAAACAACGTACTCGAATCGAAACAGACAATTCGTACGATCGTTGATATTATCGTCGATTAATTACTTTTCCACTGGTGTTACAAGAACGCGAGAGAATGCAAAATTTTTTTTGATATCTTTCATAAAACTCCTTGAAATTTCAATTGCTAACAATCTAGTTTTACTTGACTTATCTATAATTACATTCTAATAAACATCGATAAAAAATATATATATATTTTTTACTATCCATGAAATCGTTCGTTAATCGTCGATAATTTCTTTGATCTTTCAACCTGTTAAAAAAAAAAAAAAGAAAAAAAAGAAAAAACAAGAAAGAGTGTTTCTAACTTATCTAACAATAAAACGTTCTCTGTTTGCAGCCACAAAAACGACTCACAATGCTGGAGATTTTATCGGTAACACGGTCGGTGGTACAAATCCATCGGTCTATGGAAATTCAACGAGTGGTACCGTGAACTGTCTTACTGGCGGTCCATTAGCTGGTATAACAAGTGGCTTCAACAATACCGGTCGTACGAACTTCACTAACAAACAACTAACCGAATTAGAGAAGGAATTCCATTTTAACAAGTACTTGACACGCGCGAGACGCATCGAAATAGCCTCAGCCCTTCAACTAAACGAGACGCAAGTGAAAATCTGGTTTCAGAATAGACGAATGAAGCAGAAGAAGAGGATGAAGGAGGGCCTTATACCGGCCGATGGTGGAAACGTTAGTCAACTAACTGGTGCGAGGAGTAGCAGCAATTCACCGACGAGCAATCACCAAACAACAACCAATCAGGACAATATTACTGGACTTAGTTTATCCAGTTTCACCAGCGACAATAGTCGAGAATCACCGCCTATATCGATCAAAGATTAACTCGATCATTTATGATCTTACGCGACGAGACGATGATTGGATCTAAACTAAGACTCTCGTGATAGGAAGCAAAAATAATTATTGATATCCTGCCAATGAGGCAAACAAAAAGATATTTCCTTATGTTTACATATTACTCGAATAATATTTCGTTCAACAATTGCATTCATACTGATCTTATTTCGAATATCACGTTCATTGCAAATAAACTTCTTTATTTAACGATTTAAGATATAAATGTGTTTTTATTGTTTTCTTTTATTTTTATCTTTTTTTTTTTTCTCTATAATTGATATTAAACTCGAGATATAATTCTCGCATTTAGATAGAAGAAAAATATGAAAATTCGTCTTAAAGCTGGAAATATTTATGATTTAGTCGTTATGTAAATTATTATTCGATATAGGCGAACTCTTTCTTTTCGTGCTACAACGTTACCATTGTAAATTATCTTATTCTCAACGATCTTAGTAAATTTATTTTTGCTTAAAATTTCGTGATTACATCATATATATCTCGATTATATGAAAATTGTAAAAAGAAACTACCATCCTGAGAGAGCCCTCGTTAGATTAAAAAAAGAAAAAGAAAAAGAAAAAAAAAAGAAAAAATACATCTAGAAATAATACAAACAACTTAGATTATCTTTTAATTAGATAATTCTACTATCGATAAAATAAACGAAGATGCAAATATAATTAATAAAAAAGAAAAAAAAAGATTAATTCCTAATTTAAATAATCTATATCTCGATTTCGACTAACAAAAATCTTTTTCGAATTCATTTGCTCGAGCCGAAATACATATGTACATTTGTAAATGATTTCTCAAAATATCATTACTATGTAACGGTATATATGCATCTAAACCTACATATAAACACGTTGGTTTCATAAATATGAGCGAAAAAATGTGTACGCAAGACTATATACGATATACAATTACAAATATTAGTATACAAACGTTTGTAAATTAACTTCTTGAAGTGTTGCGAAATGTTTAACAGATATATATATATATATATATATATATATATATATATATATGTGTGTGTAAACATGTATGTAACGTGTAACATCAGGATGTATAGAAGGACTCGTTAATTTGTAAGTCCCTGTTAAAAAGGTTTCTTCATAATGAAGTTCCATCTTTTCCCGAAGTATTATATCTTCAAAAGTAAACTTATTACAAGATTATTATTATTACATGATAATCTATATCTATACATATATACATTCATATATATGTATATATATATATATATATATATATATGTATGTATGTTATTACGGTAATACGATAACGCGATACATTTAATCTATAACTTAAAAATATTTGTGTATTTATATGTAAATAGAATCTTGAACACGCGCCCAAGCTTGATGTGGTGAAAATAAAAATAATGGAAACGTTTATTGATATCGCTTGGAAAGAAATTTTCGTAGCATGTGCAGGGGAACATAATAAACGATAATCAACGATGCGATATTATAGAAAAGAACGTATATATCTTCCTGTAAGATTAAACGAATGTGTTATAATACGTGCGCAAGCTTCGAATATGCGCATATTATATTTATAAAAATCGATGATTCTTTGTTCTATTTTTTTTTTTTTTCATTTTCTTTTCTACTCCAATGTTTTGAATTATAGCAATTACATATTTATGAAAGGGAATGATTCATTCTAAAAGAAAGAAAAAACAATAACAATAACAATAACAATTATGGATAACTATCTATCGTATATATAGATTTTCCCTTATTGTATTTATGACGACTTGTACCAAGGTCGTAAATGATGACAAAGAGAAAAATTACATTAAATTAAAAAAAAAATCATATAAGATTCGCATTGACTCCTTCTTATATCGATATCTTAACACGCCAACGTATTTAAAAAGGGCCACGTAGTTACAAAGAATAAATATATTGTGATTAAAGCGATAGAGAGCTCTGTACCTAAAAGATTCCTACCATAATAATAAATTGTGAGTAGTCTGTAATGTCTCTTAGAGCTATGTAGAAAGAAATAAAGTATTATTGTATTGAACAATAACGCAAGCTCTCACACGCGCGAGCACACACACATACATACATACACACACAACACACATATTTATTAAATATATTTCTTTGTGGTATCTGTCTATTATAAGAAAAATTAACGAAACCTTCCTTGTACTTACATATCGGTGTTGATTTTTTAATGAAATATCTATACTTATCTTTTTTTTCAGCAATGATCAATGATCCTATGTGTAAGTAAATACATTAAAAATATGTAAGATTACTTCTCAATCTGTCCCAAGATTTCATGTGTGTAGCATGGACGTAATACAACAGCACGAAGCCACTCAACTTGCAGAACGATTCGACGTCGATTGCTCAATGAATACTTGCCCACATACCATTACCGTCATTTCTTCGTTCTTGTCTGCTATTGGTTGTCGCGATACAATACAACGATGGTAGCGCCATCTTCTGAACTATTATGTAAACATAACACTCTAATATCTTGCATGAGTTTACCAAACTGTGTCTTCTTCGACTATATTCAAGTATATTCTCATGGCCAATTTATATCTTTTAAGAGACATGATTATAATTATTAATTTAAAACTTTAAAAAATGGATAAAGATATTAATACAAACAGAAAACTTAATGAGTGGATACATTTCCAAAAACAACTTTTGGAAGAAAAAAATTTTCTCACAGATGTATTATCTAAACTTGACAAACAGATACACGCACTTCAGGTGAAATTATATTAAAAAAAAAAAAAAACAGTATTTTATTTCAGATTATAATAATAAGAAAATGTTAAAAATAGTTTAAAAAAATAAATCTAAATAACTAAATTGAAATAAAATCAAGAATAACTACATTAATTAATGCCAATGTCAATGGAAATTAACTTTTCTATGAAAATATCATTTCTAATTGAATTTATCAATGCCGCAGGTTGAACAGTTACACTTATTAAGCGTTATAAATACAAAAAGTAATCCCAGTGATGTTTGCAAAGATACAGATCAAGCTTTACCCTTACAAGCAACAAGTAGTAATCAATCTACAAAACAAAAACCTTTAGATTTATCAGTACCTGTTTTAATGAATTTTAAAGAAGAAGAAAGTGAAGAAGATGATAATTATGATGAACTGGATGACGAACTGGATGATGTACTGGATGATGAAATGGATGAACAATGGGTGTAATGAACTAATTTCATCAAATCATTTTGTACATATATAGATTAAATAAAATGGACATACAAATTTAATTTGTATATAATTATTTGTAAATATATTAATAACCTCTAAATTGTTTTAATTATGCTTCTTTAATATTTTTGTTTGAGCAATATAGTTGACTTATTATGTACATCACAATCAGAAAGCATAAGAATGACCTAATAAAAACACTATTTTAATATATGATTTTTGAATCACTAATAACAAAATAAAAAGTTTCACATTAAACTCCATGTACACATTGTCTTTTGATCATACAGAAGGTATGGAAAAATTGATCAAATAAAAATTCTTAATCTCATTACTGTATACAAAACTGCCAAAAGATGAAGAACAAATTCATATCTCTCTATTTTGATAATAACTAAACATTGCTATTCAATTATCATGCTAAGTTTTTATAAATCTAACATATTCCTTCCTATTATGAAGGATATCCTTGTGGCATTGGACCAACATGTGATGGATCATCTACAAACGCTGGTGGTTTAAATTGTTCTGCTTGAAGCCTTGTGAAAAATATTCCTACACCTTCTATCAAAGCAAGTAATATTCCTCCAATTAAAGCACTGCCAGCCATAGTAGGCAGTCCACTCCTAGCAGCTAGAATTCCACCGGTTGCTGCACCACTAATTATAGAATTCCAAGGATCTTCCTTTTTTCTATAATGAACTAATGTGCAATCGATCATAGAAAATACTCCACCCCATATAGCAAAATTTCCTGCTATAATTGGAGCACGTTGCTTGATAGCCATAAAACTGCCTATTAAACGCCTGTTAATACCACTAGGTGCATTACGAAAACCCTTTACACTTTGAAAAACAGCTCCACCAATTGCACCCATAGTAAATGCACCACCACAATCATCTATTATTCTCCAAGGACATGGCTCTCTTGCATATTCTTCCATTCTTTAGCAATCTAAATAAAAATAATATAATAATTTAAAAATATATATGTATATACATATACGTGTATTTATATTTTTAAGAATATACAGATAATTTAAATTAAAGATGCATATGAGATCATAAATCATATTTATATATAATAATCAATATTTTACGTCATTGCGATTATTAACACGTTTACTCAACAAAATTTATATTAACATAATTTATAGTTAATTGTATTAATAACGAATACTTAATATGAAAGTAAGATAACATTGTGTAAACTATACTAACCTCTAAAATTTCATTTTATATTCTTAAATTCTTAACCTTCTAGTACTCGATAAGATAAAATGAAAATTTACAAAGTGAATATTCGAGAATTTATTGTACTATTTTTAGTATAATGTTACATACAATTTATCATATACGTCTAAAATATAAATACACGTAAATCAATGTGTATCTAATTACGAGGAGAAACGTGAATTCAAAGTAAGGTTATGTAAGCATACTTAGTGTCATCTCGCATAAAATAACCTTTAAAATCAATGATACATACAATAATAGAAAAATACAAAAATATATAACATTTTTCAATTACTTACTGAATATTTTGCTTAATGTATTTCCTTCTTTATATACACTATTTGGTAATAATCACTACGAAAGAACTGCCGCAACCACTATTATGAAATTCATGTACGCGGTGTCGACATAGACAATATAACAAGGAGCTTGAGGGGCAAACTAAAGACAAATTCTTATCTAAGAAAACGACGATAATATATTATCCAATCGAATATGCAGAAATTTAATTATTAAAATCTTAAATTTCTTTTACATCACTTATTATTATAATTTATAAACGTATAACATTTTTTGTATCTTCTTGCAATTAAATTCAAACAATTATAAAAATATCTATTGGAAAGATATTATTAAGAAATATTTTTGTATTAATGGAAAAAATACAAACGAAATTTTCTTAATTCGAAATTCGTAATGATTTGAAATTCATAATATTTGAAACAAAGTTAAAAAATCAATCTATAGAATCTATAGAAATTTATTTAGAAAATTTGTACTGTCTCTACTAACTGATACGAAGTACGCATGGTCAAATACTTTTTAAAGTTTAAAATAGAAGGAGCGGGCAATGTCCAAAAATACATCGTATTTCTAGCTAGTCCTTGATATCCAGTACTTTGGAATGACAATTGAGTATGTATCGTAATAAAAATTCTTTTTAAAGTGCTATTATTTGTATATAATATTTATACAATACTTACATAAATTATTAATTTTATTATATCTACATATTTTTATCGATAAATAATATAATATCGAGTTAAATACTCACATATTTCTTTCAATTATCATAATAATTTATATTATATATAATCATACTTTTAATTATTATAATATTTTATCTCTGGAATTACACAAATATTAAATATCATTGAAAAGTTAGTAAAAAGTTATTTGTTAAAATATATATATAAATATTCATATTCATACAATTCAATGATTTTTTATAAAATGAAATATTTTTCTTTTAGTTGTTTCCATAGTGATTCTAAAACTCTTATGTACACAAAACTTTATACATAGTTTCAAATAAAAAGAATATAAATAATTATTTTACAGAACATGTCAGAAATCCAAGAATATTGTTCTTCTGTTGGATATGTATCCTTAGATAATACAACAAATAATAATGAAAATGATCAATCAAAAGTGATTACTCCTTTAGAAGAAACAAGGAATGAAATTTTACATATAGTTGACAAGGATCCTGTCAAAGTACAAGATGATATAACAAAACTGGTAAATATAGTATAATGTTAGACAAACTATAATTGTATGTACATAACATTTAAATTTACATATATATTATTTAGAATGAAACTACAATATCCAACACTTCAAACTTTTCTGAAGATGATCTAATATTCAAGTCAATATCAGATATAGTTGCTGTTAAGGATGAATCTCATGAGGTAAAAGAAATTCTAATGGTATTATTGACAAATAATTGTTATGTAATTGTTATTTTGTAATTATTATACATAGGTAAGCAAAGACAAAAACGAGTTGATATGTAAGTTAGAAGAAGAAGTAAAGGTAATTAAAATTTCACTACGAACATTATTGTAAATATATTATAATTATGTTAAATTTACAAAGTTGATAAATGATTTAATAATAGATATATTATAATTTACTTTTTTTATTAGGAAAGAACCATCGAACGAGACATGTATCAAAAAAAATTAGCAGAAGTTGAACAAAAGTTGACTGATCTAGAAGCATCGATTGCTATGACTATCAAGAGTGCTGATAATAATGAGAATGTTCCACATGTAACATTGACAGAATTGAAAAATAAATTAACAGAGACAATAATGCAATTAGAAGATCGTGGAATTATTGTAGCTAATCAAGAGAAACAGATCAATGCTCTTAATGTACAAGTATCAACATTAAAAGAAGTAGTAGCTATTACAAGAGATCTTCTGCAAATTCGTAATACAGAAGTTAAACATTTACAGGTATATTTTATATTAGAAAGTTATATAAAAAGAAAATGTGTTACTTGAATTTATTTTATTTTATAGGCAGAGGTTGATAATATGGAAGCACGAATTGCTGAAGAACGGGAAAAACACAATACAATGATGTCCAGAATGGATGATGCTGTACGATTAAATTCTGATTTAAAGAAAGAATATGAAACTCAATTAAATCTCTTTAAAGATTTACGTATAAAATATGATGAAAAAATAAATTTACTTTCAGAAGAAAAACGAGCGCTTGAATTAGCAAATCAGTCTACAAACAATTAAGTAAAAAAAGAAACAAAAAATTAAAATGTGAAAAAATATAACTTATAACACAAATCTTCATGAGATATCATATTTATACATATTTACAAATTTCTAATTCTAATAGCTACATGTGTAGTTATGCATACAAAATCACAAATAAAGATGAAAAATACGTGTTAATGCGTGATGCGTAGTAATAGAAAATCATTTAACTTATTGTAAATCATAATCTTGTAAAATTAAAAAATGATGTAACAATGGTATACATATTGCAACATATATATTTCTATTGATAATAGATAAGATTTAAAATTTCTAAAAAATCCCACGTACAGAGATAATGATTTTAAGTAATTTTTTTTACTGATAATTTATATATCTTCATCACTGATCATTTATGTAAATATAAAAATAGAAAAAGTTGCTAAGTCTTTCATCTAATTAATGTAAATAGATTCCGAATAATTTGTTCATTTGTTGTAAGTATTGTATCTTCATTGTTTGATGCATTAATAAAATTAGTAGATGTATTATTTATTATAATCGATAGAAAATTTTTTAAATAGTTTAATTTAAAAAATCTATTTTCTTATTATAAAAACTTTATACAATATAAAAAAATTTGTACAATCGTATTAAAAAATAAAAATAAAAAGAGAAGAAATTCTAAAAGTCAAATTAACGTACGCATAAAATTAACTATTGGGGACTTTTTTCAATTATTTTATCTTATTGATGGAGTGATATAATAAAAGTTTCTTATATATCAAAGATAATAGACAGATAGTATTAACACAAAAATAGATCGATAAAAGAAAGATAAATTGCTACTTTACAATGGTATAAATATAGAGAAGAAATATCAGAAATTTAGTAGAACCGTTAAAGAAGTTCAGGTAAGAATTAATTGTATTTATCTGCAAAATGGCCGTAATCGGCTACTCTTTCTACTATTAATAAAATTGTATTTGTATATTTTTTTTAAACTTGTGTGTTAAACGCTTTGAAAATCTAAGCTTGTATTTAATAATTATGCGTATACGACAGACATTTAAAAAATATATAATTTTTTCGATTTTTATTAATACTCTTATAGTAAATTATTAACTATTACATATAATACATATTGTTGAATTGCACTTTTTAATTAATATATCCATTTTATTTTGCAGTTTTTAGGACTTCTTAAAATCGGTTAGCAAGATGAAGAAGTTAATTATTCTGTTATCATTAGCAATATTCTGCATTGCAGCGCAATCAGAAGTATTAGAGCCGAAAATAGGCGGAGAAAATGTAGAAGTCAAAGAACAGGTAAAATAATAAAATATATATATATATATATATATATATATATATATATATACATACACATATATGTACATTTTTTTGTTGCATTTTTTTCCTTTCATAGATTAATAATAATCATATTAATTCATTTTCCAGAATCTTTCCATTCTTGATAAAATAAATGAATTAGAAGAATCCGTATTGGAAGAATCCGAATTGGAAGAATCCGAATTAGAAGAATCCGAATTGGAAGAATCCGACGAAGAGGAATCTGACGAGCTTCATCGTCCACCAGGCCACCCTACCAGACGTCCACCACGACCAGGCCGCCCTACCAAACGTCCACCACCACCAGGCCGTCCTACCAGACGTCCACCACGACCAGGCCGCCCTACCAGACGTCCACCACGACCAGGTCGCCCTACCAGACGTCCACCACCACCAGGCCGCCCTACCAGACGTCCACCACGTCCAGGCAAACCTACCAGACGTCCACCACCTCCTCCAGGATCAGAAGAGGTAAAAAAAATATGTGTGTATATATATATATATATATATATATATATATATATATATAATTGAAACTTAAAAAGAAATAATATGGGCAATCATTTTTTTAATCATTAAAGTCATTTTCAGATACTCGATAAAAAAGTTTTTCTTATTGCTTATACTAATATATTTCAATTATGTGCTTTTTTTTAATTCTAAATTATTTTTCTTTTCTATACGATCTTAAGAAACAAATCTTTTTTTTATCTTCACATTCTTCTTTTATAGATTAATAATAATTATAATAATTCATTTTTCAGAAACCCGGTTTTGAAGACATTCCTATCGCTTTCGGATTAGAAGAACTCGATGAAATTGAAAGTGAGGACTATCATCACAGACATCGACCATCACACAGATATCCACCACCACATAGACGTCCACCACTACCACCACCTCACAGACGTCCATCTTCAGACGAACCTGTTGAACCAAGCTCTGTTTAACTATCATTTATATATCTTAAATGGACCGTAATATGAAAACATATAAATAAATTTAATCTTGCACATAACTTGTTGTTTTTCCTTGTTTACCAATAACTTCGAAAAATTTTCTTATTGAATATATGGTATCATTTAAAAATGATATCATTTAAATGCATTTAACAAATAAAGGGATAAGTGCAGATGAAATAAAGGGATAAGTGCAGATAAATAAAAGGATAAAACAGATGATTTTTGAGAATATTTAGTTTCTAAACCTATTATTTGTTATTAATATTTTCCATTAAATCTATTTATTATCCCTGGTATTATAATGGTTACGCCAACAATTAGAGGCGTAATTCTTCACCAATTTTCATGAACAAATTTCATTTTACATTTTAAAGATGAAGGTTTAATATAGGAAACCACTTTCTCGAATTCTTGAAAAAACATTATTTTCTTTGAAAAAAATTGTGTTACAATATTATATTCTTTTGAGAATATTTTATGCATAAAAATAAAATTTATTGAATTTTTCAAAAATTCAAGAAATTTATGTTCTCATTTAAATTCTTTCAATTAAATTTTCATTAAATCTTTAAAACAAAATCTTATTCATTAAAATCAGTCAAGAATTATGCCTGGACTCGTTGTTGGCATAAACACTGTTTTTGTTATTTTTCGTGAAAAAAGGTTTCGTATAATAACACCTTTTGAACAGCGCAACGAAAGAAAAGAAGCTTATATTATATCTACTATATCTGATTTTTATATAAATACTTGTGTTTTGTTTCTACTAAATAAACGATGGTTTATTTGGTGCATGCGTAAAGATTTTCTGATCTATTTCAAATCTAACGAAGCGCATTTCGCGATGTTCATATATAAAAACCACAGTAACTCATTCAAAAAAGAACATTAACTCATTTAAACAGCTTTTCAAAAATGATTCCATAGTAAAAATAAGAAAATACGTCTTCAACCAATAATGCCAAAGGGTCTTAATTTGTAATACTATCAAATTTTAGAAAAGTTTTTAGTTTCCATTATGATTTATTCATTAAAAACTAAAAAATCTTATAAGAAATGTTTAGCAGAATGATTGTAATATAATATTTCAAACATGAGGCCATTGCCTATATCTAATATCAAGAAAAACAAAATTAATACTTTTGATAATTTTCCAATTATTTAAACAATTTTTTTATGTATAAGTCGTACTTAGTAAATAAATTAATATTTAAACAATATTACATTCGCTTAAACATTCCAAAGATTATAACACAAAAGAAACTTAAAATAATTTTAATTAAAAATTTTAATGTTTTGAAATCTTCGTCTCGGGATCATTGGTCTCGTGTAATATAAACATATACGATCTTTATTAACTTTGACGGAATTAATTTTCTTTTATCTTCCGACGAGTCAGCATCGCAGATTACACAGGGTGCGTTCCTAAAAAGGAAAAGTTAATAAAAGTACATTATCCTTCTTCGTTCTTTCAAAATTCTATGCAAAATAATTTGTTTTAGAATGAAATTGTGAAGTGGATGTTTTTGACAATTACTAATTCAGTTTTACTTTTAATTTCGACGAGTACACATCGCAGTTCTCGCGTTCTCCGCAAGTAATAGAGATGAGGTATTGTAAATACATTGTTCTCACAATATTTTATACAATTTATTTAATTTTAAATTTAAATTGCGAAGTGGGGATACTCGGCTTCGAGAGACAACAACAAAACCAAGTCTTTGACCGACTTTTACAGTTACTAGTTCAGTTGTGCTTTGAACTTTGAGGAGGGAACTTAGAAATTTTCGCAGGATGCCACTCGAGGAAGTATTAGCAAAGAGTTAACGCAAGTATATTTTCTATCACTTATATTTTCATAATTCTATATGATTTCTTTTGTTTCAGACATCGATTTCGCACTTTCGGGGACTTCGACAATCTATCTCCACGAGTAGATTTAGAAATTTTCGCAGGATGCTACTCGTGCAGAGCATTAACCCAACAGTTAATTCAAATGTGCGACAATTCATTTGATTTTAGACTTAAATTGCGAAGTGGGGATATTCGGCTTCGCGAGACGACAACAAAGCCGGATATTTAATCAACTTTTATAAATACTGGTTCAGTTGCCCTTTGGACTTTGACGAGTGAACTTAGAAAT
>NC_057688.1:6812426-6820432 GCF_014466175.1 Vespula pensylvanica
AGACGACAACAAAGCCGGGTATTTGATCGACATTTATAAATACTGGTTCAGTTGTCCTTTGGACTTTGACGAGTGAACTTAGAAATTTTCGTAGGAGGCCACTTGAGGGAGTATTAGCGAAGAGTAACGCAAGTATATTTTCTATCACTTATATTTTCATAATTCTATACGATTTCTTTTGTTTCAGACATCGATTTCTCACTTTCGGGGACTTTGACATTCTATCTCCATGAGTGGACTTAGAAATTTTCGCACTTTCAGGGACTTTGACAATCTATCTACACAAGTGGACTTAGAAATTTTCACTGGATCCCATTGGAGCAAGTGTCAAAGAAGACTTAAAATAAATATATTTCTTTATCTCATATTTCTTTAATGGTTTATACAGTTTTCATTATAGCAGTGATATTAATTATTTCATTTGTATTTTTGTTTCAGAACCTCGTTGCAATCGCGCGCGTTGCAATAAAGTAATCGAATGTTAGCATCGCTAAAATAAAAATATCGCGAAATAGAAGCAGTGTTTGTTCGTTCGCGGTTCGCGATTTAAACCATAAGTGATTTTGTACAGACTGCGCGCAATGCAGTCCTTAGAGTCAGTGTTTGTTCGCGTAGTTTTTTGACTTTTTAACAGTCGCACGGACTGTACTTATAAAAGATAGTAGAGTTTCGCGAAATAAATTCAGTGATCGTTCGTTAATAAATAACTACCGTGAATTAGAGTCAGTGCATCACTGAAGAGGATCTCGACCAACTTCGATGTCGACCTACCTCATTTTCAACCAACTACGAATCATCCACCCTCAATTTCGACCTAAATCGCGGTCCAGTGTTTTGGAGCCATCGCAGAACTTCTTAAGTAGTGAGTTAATTTTTAAATCCCTCCGATTACTTAATCATGTCGAGGACGAAAGGTCCGAATCGACACGAGTGATTGGTTGTAATTAATTAGTAAATGAGCATTGCGTGACCACGAGTAAATTTCTCCGGAAAAAATTATATATATATATATATATATATATATATATATATATATATATATATATAATGAAATAACTGCGTATAATGCGAATAACTGAAAAACGAAGAATTGTATATCTTAGTTATAACAATTATTCTAAATTAATTATTCCAGTTTAATTACTCCAGTTTCTCTCAGGTGGGACTGTTCTTTTTCTTCTTTTCTTCTACTTTTAATCTTTTTCTGTTTCAGCTTAGATCATCAACGGATGGATCATCGAGAGACAGATCATCAAGGGAACGGTCATAGTGAAATTTATTTCATAAATTTTTATTTATTCTATACATGTGTATTTATTCTAAACATTTCTATATGTTATATATATTTCTATTTATTATATACATTTCTATTTATTATATGCATTTCTATCAATTATATATATTTCTATTTATTAAAACACATAGGTATATAATAATTAAAAGAATTATTGGAGATTAATTATTCTACTTTCTTTCGATTTTGGTACTTTGATTTTTCTCGAGTGATGCGATCTTCGAAATATTCACTCATCGTTCTGAGCTCTGTCTCCCTCCCTCGCACTCGCGTGCATATTCCCGGTTTCTTTTCCTTTTTTCTCTTCTTCCTTTTCTCTCCTTTTCTCCTTTTTCTTTTTCTTCTTCTCACCTTGTTTTACTCTTTTTCTTTTTCTGTTTCTAAATCATCAAGGGACCGATAATTGTGAGATTTTAATGGAAGTTAATGGAACCTCGATGCACATAATTTATAGTATATTCAGAGAGGGTATGTCTCCTTACTTCCGTACGCGAATGATAGGGAAAACACTCACGCACGTGAGTGTTCGCGGTCGCGAAATTAAGTCCTGCCGAGGACTACGTTTTAATTTTTGAAATATAGACACGACCGGTCGTGTCTCGAGATGTCTGAAGCTGACGGTGTGAACGGTGGAGCCTTTCGTCAGCAGGAACTCATCCTTTTCTGAAAAACCTGAAGCTCCCGAAGCGGAAAGGCATCTCGAACGCGAATTTTAGAGTATAGTCCTCGTTAGTTCGCGGGTCTCCAAATGCAGCAACCTCCAAGCGGTGTGACCTGGGTCGGCAGTACTTGCGATATAGTGAAATCTATATCTAAATTATATATATTATCTAAAATGTATAACTAAATTGTATATATAATCATATAACGCAAATACTACCGGGCGGATGGCTGCATATTTCCAATGTTTTTCAAAAATTTCTTTTCTGTCTAATATCAATTAGACCTTAAATTAATTATATTTTAACTTGCTAATCATACTTTAACAAATAAATAGATTGAATATATCAAAATTCTAAATTATTAAAGCTATAAAATTAATACGAAAACGCATAGAAAACCTTTCTGTCGCACTTATATTCTCTGTCATTCCTATTTATCCCTCTTTACTTTTATTACTTATATACTTTTATTAACCATATTAATTATATACTTTTATTAATTATAGACTTTTGATAATTGTATTGATTATATACTTTTATTTATTATATTAATTAGTTTTGCTAACTTTTATTTACGACTAGTTTCGGGTGGGACCCTCGGGAGGGGCCCTAGGGTGTGGGCCTTAGGCGGGTTTCTTTCTTTCAGTAGAGAAAAATCAAATTCATATATTTATTGAGTACTCTGATTTATTAGATACTTTGATTTTCGTCGAGTGAAACGATCTTGGAGATGCTCATCCATTGTTCCGAATTCCATCTTTCTCACGCTCACATTTCGTGTATCTTTTCTTCGTTTCTCTCGTTCTTTTCTTTTCCTCTTCTCGTTTTTCTTTTTTCTTTTCTCTTATTCTTTTACTTTTCTTCTGTTTCAGGTTAGATCATCAAGGGATCGATCGTCGAAGGACCGATCAACGTGAAATTAATTTTTACAGGGAAATTTTAATCGTATAAATGTTTTTTCTTATTTTATTTAATCATTAATTTATTGTTTAATTGTATTTTGATTTCAAATGTATATGTACATATAAATGGCTTTTTGCATATAACATTGCATATTATTATTGTATATAATTACGTATTTTTCTTTCACCCTTTTTCTGTTTCAAGTTAGGAAATCGTTGGACCTATCATCGTGGGATTTTTACACGGAAGTTAAAGGAACCTCTCTGCATATAATCTTTATTATATGCAGGGAGGGTATGTCTCCTTGCTTTCGTACGCGAATGATAGGGAAAACACTCACGCGCGTGACGGCCGGCACGCGCGTGGGTGTTCGCGATCGCGAGATTTAGTCCTACCGAGGACTACGCTTTAATTTTTGAAATCGAAATAGACACGACCGGTCGTGTCTCGAGATGTCTCAAGCCGACGGTGTGGACAGTGGAGCAATCTGTAAGCGGGGTTTTATACATCTCCAGTTTGCTGAGAAGCCCGAAGCTCCCGAAGCGGAAAGGCATCTCGGTTCGTGAATTTTAGAGTAGAATCCTCGTTAGTCCGCGTATTTCCACGTGCCGCAAGCATTTCATCGGCCAAGGACCATCGAGGGATTTAGATTTTTATACGGGTGTTTAAAGAATCTTTCTACCTCAGGCGTAGAAGGATTTCTTTTCTCCTGTACGGGCAAGATAGAAGGACACTCGCTTACGTCGGCTGGCATAGGCGTTGGTGTTCTCGGGCGCGATTAAGTCCAAACTTGGCTCCAAAGTACTCAACATACTCGCGTGAGTGTTTCCGGAATACTCGCGTAAGTATCTGTGAGTGCGGTAGGATTCAATTTTGGGTTCCGGCGTTTGTCGCGAAAGCACAACCGGTTGTGCTCAAGTGGTGATCGAAGCTTCCGATGTTGGATAGTTGAGCTATGCGTAAGTCGGTTCCCAAATGCGGAGACGCATGGGGCTGCAATTTTAGCGTTTGGAGGCTTGAATTCGTCGGGAGTGGAGGTCGCCCCGTTGCTTTGCTTTCTTGATAGTAGTAGTAGTAGAAAAAAGTAGAATCACCGTTAGTCCGTGGGTCTCTAAATGCAGCAACCTCCACGCGGTGGGACCTGGGTCGGAAGTACTTGTAATATGTCGGAATTTTATAGGCTGCAAGTATTCCCGAGCAAATGGCTGCGTTCTTCAAAATTTTTCCAAAATCCTCTCTCACTAATTCCAATTAAATATCGAGATACGTTCAGTTTACATTCTTTCTTAGATCTTCCTTATATTCGGTAATAAATGTACAGTTACTTCTATCTATTGAAACTCATACTTATATAATAATTATTTCAGATTAATTATTATAGTTTCTCTTGGGTGGGTCCCTTGGGATGGGCCCTTGGGCGTGGGCTTCTGTGCGGGTCTCCTTTCAGCAAAATCGAGCTCGATTTTCGTACTCTGGTTTTGGTCGGATGTAGCAATATTGTACATCTATCTTTTCTTTTCTATTTCATCATTTTCACAGGTGCATGTGTTTGATTATACTTTCCGGATATCCTTTCTCTCTTTTCTTCTGAATTCTATCTTCTATATTTCACGTGCGCGCATGTTCCGACTTTTTCTTCTGCTGATGCTTCTTCTCCTCTTCATGGATTTCGATATATCAACGAGTTTGATATATCGTTGAAAGGTTCGGTTCATAATCCATCGTTAGACGCGAATACGGGTATGATAGGAAGAACACTCGCGCGTGTGTCGGCGGGCACAAGCGTGGTGTTCTCGGGCGCGATTAAAAGTCCTACGGTAATGGACTTCGTTTGATTGCTAAAACGAAATGATCGGTCGTGTGTCGGTTTATGTGCTACCAAACGATATGGTTTGCTATCCGTAAGCGTGGACTGACCCTCCTCCAGTTAGCAGCCTGAATTCTTAGGTAGTGCATGGAACGTCGCGAACGCGAATTAGAGTCACCGTTATGTTAACACTCCCGGGAGTGTTCGGGCGCGATTAAAAGTCCTACCACGGACTTCGTTTTATTGAACGCCGTTTATTTGATCATGCCGGTCACGCGAACTTTAAAGTAGAGACCCCGTTAGCCCGTGGGTCCCCAGATGCAGCAACCTCCACGCGGTGGGACCTGGGTCGGTAGTACTCGTATTATATTGAAATCCAGTATGATACAAGGACTATCGGGCGAATGGCTGCATATCTTAAGTAAATTTCAAAATCTACTCGCAATATGATAGAATAAGTTTCCAATATTATTGAGCAAATAGTTGCGTATAATCACTTTATTTTGCTAAATAATATTTGCACAAGTAAATGGATTAAATATATTAGAATTCCGTGAACCAATGCATATAAAATATATAAATTTATGACTAAAATGAAAATTTAATCAATTATTTAGTAAAAGTAATTATTAGTAAATGTATACTTATATATTAAAGATTATTTGTATCAAAATCGAAACATTAGTTCATTTCCAGACTATCCATGAAGTAAAATATCCAGCATTGTTTCTTTCTTCCTTTCACTTATTTATTATTTTTCATGCATTTATTTCGTAAAATATTTGTGTTGTATCTCTCAAGGATTACTGCGATAGGCACGCTATCATTAAAGATAAATATATAAATAATAGATAAGTAAAAATAATATAAGATAAATATGAACGAATGAAACGTTTGAATTCGAACGTTCTAACACTTTCTCTTCTAACTCATATTAATCCAATCATTATGTTGCCTGCCAATGAAATATAATCTAACAAGCTTATAGACTGATACAATAGTCTCATGATGACGATAGTGTTTTCTGAAAGGTGATGAACAGCTTTAAATAAAAACAATAAGAAACTTTGTCGAAACCTGTACGATAAGCAATATATATTCATATAAGTATAATAAAAATTTGCTGTATCTATATATACAGACTTAGAAAAATAATCAAGTAAGTATAGAAGACGGTCTAAGTTCAAAGGCGATAATCGCAAATACTATCTGCGTAAATAATATACTATAGTATCAGAAAGATTAAATGTAAGAGGGAAATTCCGTGATCAACTCGTTCACTTCGATAGATATTTATGATATATACTAATCATAAGTAAGATACAATTAATAAAGTTTATCGCAAGTCACCGATAACAGAAAAGTATATATGAGATTATGTAATTAAAATATCTGTCGCTTCAAATCAAGATATTTTTCGAATTTTTCGTTTACGCACACATTATGTGTGCAAAATTAATTTTATTATTAATTAATTTGTAATCATATTTGTCAACGAACAATTTCTTATTACTCCTATAATTTCAATCCAAGATATTTTTGGAAGTATATGACATCTCATAATTCATAATACGATCGTGAAGACAGTGGTCCTAGATGAAATTAAAAAAAAAAGAAGTAAAACAAAAGCACATGGCACAAAAATTTAATTTTTTATTTGAAGAAATTTAATTTTTTATATCGACATATACTTCTGATATCTATATATATTTTTATTTATATCTCTATTTATAAAATTTAATTTATCTAGTAGAATATTTGTAAGCATTGATAATTTCATGATTTTATCGTTTCTATATTACTTACATAATTCTTAATCTTTTGTCATACCTATTATTTTATTATCGATATAGATGTAAACTATCAGTTTATCGATCCATCCATGATAACAATCATATTCTTAACACATTGTTGACCGATAATGCAATTATTAAAGTATGAACTTACGTAAGAGTCATTCTTACTGTTTATCGTATTGTGGACAGTATCTGTTTAATTTGGATATTAACAATATTCTTAAATTTTAAACATTTTACGATTTTAATTCAATTATAAAACATAGCCGATGTGAAATGAATATTACTATTTACATATAGGAGGTAGCCAACAATGTATTAATTACTTAATTACTTCTTTTTCGAATATGAGCATATATCTCTGTTAATAAAATAAATTTATGAATATTAAAGTACACAAATTATTAATGTATGACGACACAGTATCAACTTATGACCCATGTAATATAAATATGACGAAATATTATGAAATTTTATCGGAAATTATATCATTAGAATTATAGAACGTTATTTACAATAAAAGATTTGATACTAGGGAATCCATGGAATGATATCAATAATACGTTCTAGGAATTACCATTAAATCATAATGAGCAATTTAGTATTTCAAAGAGAGAGAGACGTATGAAAATCAACTTTTAGTGGTTCCCCGATATTCATTATAGATGCCAATAAACAAAGTGCATACGAAAGTATCGGAAAGAGCAATAAGTATAAAAGCAATGCTATGAGTCCTACAAAGACATCATTTCCTTGGGAACTCTTGTCTCGACAGCAATTAAGGGTAAGCAACTATTTTTCCTCTATAATGACATAACACACGATGAAAATATTAACATATATCTATGTAAAATTCATATAAATTAAATTTCTATATTGATATGTAATTATAGTTTTATATTATTAATAGATATTTTTTATTTTTTTTTTTATTCCATTAAAAAATAAATATAAATCAGATCGAAGCAAACGTATTATATATAATATTGACATTACTCCTTCCAGACTCGAGAAAAATGAGAAGCTTAGTAATAAGAGCAGCTTTAGCTGCTGTGCTTGTTATCGTAGTTAATGGAGAAACATTCGAATCACACTCGATATATCCAGTAAGCATATGAAAAATATAAAAAAACTAAAATAATAGGATAAGAGATAATTTAAATATAAAATCATCAAATTTCTAATATAATTTCTAATATAATTATATTTTTTTATTAGCATGCTATTATTTCAAAAAAGACTGATACTCATCGTCCAAATCTTCAAATTCCTGAAATTCAACAATATCAAGATCAATTTGACGTGGTAAACATACATGTGAATATATGAAAATTTATAAAAGTTATTTATTTATATCAACATTACATTACTTTTTATATTTTAGCGTAAACGACGTGAAGCTGATCCTGAGTCTAACAAACCAAGACCTCAACAAGTGCCTCCACGTCCGCCACACCCGGTAAGAATAATAAAAATTATAACACGAAAATTATTCACATATGAGTTACACGTACTACAACGAATGGATCAATATCGTTTCATTT
>NC_057688.1:6820532-6858032 GCF_014466175.1 Vespula pensylvanica
ACAACGAATGGATCAATATCGTTTCATTTTCATATTTTAGAGACTTCGTCGTGAGGCTAATCCTGAATCATCAAGGATAAGAATTTAACAAGTTACTCTAGATCCTTCAAACTTGATAAAAATACTATCAGTGATCAACACAATCCTTAATTATATATTCCTCTTTATAATATTTTATACATCCATGGCGATAAATAATACTACTTTATGTTAAATTTTATTTGATATAACAGTAACTGAAAAGCAAGTTAAAATAAGACAACAAAATTTAAATATAAAAATTTTGTTATCTTATAGATATCGAATATTTATTGGATAAGATAATAAAAATTAATGATGCCTTATATGATTATACTTGAATAATATTTTTCTATAATATTCTTTATGAAAGAAAAAAAAAATCATCAATCTGATATAATATCTGAATTTACATAGATAATATATTTACTTAAAAATTTATATTTAATAAATATATATTTATGTTTACATAACATGCATATATTTTCCATTAATTAAAAAATAATCTATGCATATTAATTAAGCAAAATTGTTTAATTGTAATAAATATAAAATACAAAAATATTCTTGTTTCTCTTAATTAACTGTGTTTAACAAGTATACTCATCATGCAGAAAAGAAATTACTTTTCATTTTTTTAAATTAAATTTTTACTAATTAAATCAAATTTTTATTAAATACTAAAACTTATTTGTAAATTTAAGATATTTAAGAATATTCGTTTAAATAAAAAATAAAAAAGAGCATTA
Organism: Vespula pensylvanica; assembly: GCF_014466175.1. Classification (NCBI taxonomy): domain Eukaryota; kingdom Metazoa; phylum Arthropoda; class Insecta; order Hymenoptera; family Vespidae; genus Vespula; species Vespula pensylvanica. The sequence continues at coordinate 6,821,300 of NC_057688.1, forward strand.
AAACGTTTCACCATAGATAGCTTGGTCTTACTATACTAATCGGTGACTGACAACTGGTCATGTCCACATATACAACATAGATAGATATTTAAAAAAAAAATCTATACAGTCAACAGATTAATTATTAATGTATTAATCTATAAATTGATATAATATATATTTTATTCAAATAAAAATCCAGATATCACAGTTTCCGTGGTGTAGTGGTTATCACATCCGCCTAACACGCGGAAGGTCCCCGGTTCGATCCCGGGCGGAAACAACTTTTTTTTATTCACTCAAATAATAAAATTAAAATAATAATACATTTATATATTATTATAAAATTTCGAACTTGATATCTTCATCGTTTATACTTCTTTAATTTTTCATTCACTACTTCTTCATTACTTCTAAATCTTTCATTACTATTATCATTGATACGCCTTTTTTATTCAGTTATCAGATTTGTTAAACAAATTAAATATTTTAAAAGATAAAAATAAAAGTTTGAATAGTATCTTAAGCGAAATATATGTACGATCAATAATTTATTTACAATATACATATACTAACTAATTAGCAATATAATTATTTATATTTATACAGAATATACTGTTAAAAAATTTAAGCTAAATTTTACAATTTTTTCTTCTTTTTATTATATTTTATGGACAATATGCTATAATATTTATTCTAGAGAAACAACAACGGGTGCCTCATCTTCGTTATCACCTTGTAAATTCGTGAAATCCCATCTAAACTTTTTAGTTAATCGATCACGAACGTGTACTGCGTAACACTTTAAACGACCATCTATGTCAGAATTAAACTGAATGTTTGCAAAAAGTTTACGCAAGCTTTGATAAACAAAATTGTTGTTAGTGACAATATCACATAATATATCTTCTGGAATGTAGGATAATTGAACTTCTATAACTTTCAAGAATTCCATATAAATATAGCGATGAGCTGATATTGCTGAATCTACTCCACAAATCAATGATATAAACTTTTTCCAATGCTCAAAGGCATCCAAATTTTGGCCAACCAAGAGACAAACAAAAGCCAGTTGTATTTCTCCAATTATTTCTATTGGTCTGCAAAAATATTTGTATACATATAAATGTATATATATATTTACTGTTACATAAATAATATTAAAATGTAAATTTAGAATATGTATGTGTGTATATATATATATATATATATATATATATATATATATTCTAAAAAATAATAAAATTGGTATTGACCATACTGTTTCAATTTATCAAGCACAATATCCAAAACATAACTAGAATCAAGAGAATGTTTTGTGATCTCTGTTGGAGTTGACCCATCAGGATAATGTTTCTCGGGTAATTGTGATAATCTCAGTTCTGTCCCAGGTTTTGGTTTCAAGTCAGGTAACAATTGGTCTTCTTTTTCTTCAACCGTAAATCTAGTTTTTTCTGTCTTTTTTTTTTGTATAAGATCTCCTCCGCGTGGTCTCAAAGCATCACTACATGGTTCCAATTCTAAAGCTGAATGTACAAAACTAAAAAATGAAAATAATTAAAAAGTACAAAAAAAAGAGAGAATAGACATGAACAGAATATATTATTTACCCGCAAACAGGTGCGCAACGTTCTATTAAAAGATAATCAATTTTATATGTCAATTTACCCCATCTTTCCCAAATATCATAAGGATAAGGACCAAGAAATTTATCTAAATCTTTCAAGTTTTCTTTGAGACTCTTAACCAAATTTTCAGGAACAGCTATGCATCAAATGATATCAAAAAATAATTGTAATATAAAAACAATATATAACAAATGAATTTATAGCAAAGTATCTTACGTTCTGAACTGATTTCTTCCTTTGACTGATCCCATCGTTTTACCATAAATTCAGCTTTTTTGAATACATGAAAAAAACCTATTTTAGGTGCTGCTTCGCCAAATTTATTTACTGCGCTATAAGAAGATTTACAATATAAATAATAAATTTAAATATACCTATTAATTTATATCTAATATATAAATTAATCTGAACAATTAATATATATAGATAAATAAAAAAACATAAATCACCTATAATGCACATAATGAAATCCTGGAGGTATCATTTTAATACCTTTAAATTTATTTCCAACATTCCAAGACTTTAAATCTATTCCAAACTCTGTGTCCATAGGTACATCAAGTACAACCAATGTAGCGCCTTCAAATAATAACCTTTGTGCGATGCTTTGATCCATTTCTATCCTACTGCAGGACATATTGCTTTCTAATATTTAAAAGCTTAAATATTTATTTTCTTTAAATCTTTATTCCACACTGCCCTTCATGAAATTAATAAGGTATAATAATGTATATTTACGTCATCGACAAAATGACATTCGTTTTAATTTTAATTTGTTATTAATAAATAATTATTCAATTGTTAACAATTTGTTATGATAAATGAAAGAATTAATACATGTACACACATAAATAACTTGTAAAGTAAATCACAAACATATTTAACCTCAAAATTTCGATCACTCCACTAACATCAAGCCATTATATAGCAATTAAAAATTTTTATATAATTTTTAATTCACGAAATTTTATAATTAACTAGAAGCGAAATTAAAACTAATTTCTTTTTGTTGATTATGATTAGTAAAATTAACTCTCTATATCATTCCTCTATTTCAAAGTTTATAAGACACGACTACGTGTGTTACAAATGGCGCGCTAATTAAACGTTTATACTGTATTGTTTTCCTTTTATTCTCTTTATCACCTTTTTCCTATTTATTAATATCAAATTAAGATAATATGTGGTAAAATGAAGATTTTTATTCAAATATTAATTCTTCGTTTTTTCTTTTCTTTGACTTTTAATTTCGAGAATTATTAATGATATATTATCAATTAATAATATATTATCAAAAGAATAAATTATTATTATTATTATTATTATTATTAATAATTTATTCTTTTATGAATTGTTTATTCAAAATAACTGCAGTTAAAATCAAATTGTTAAATATCTCTAATGGTATACAAGGTAATGGAAAATCAGTAAATGGCAACCATATACGCGATCCATCTTTTAAAATTTGCAAATGTACAGGTTGTGAAAATACTAATCCTTTGGGAATTCCAAAGCTGCCTAAAATTTAAATTCAATATCGATATAATTAAATAGTGAATTAAAATATATGTGTTATAATATTTAAATACCATCAGATGATATTCCTAAAGAAATAATTTCATCTCCAATATTATCTGTATTGGCATACCATAATTTTAACACCTCGCAAATTGCTTTGCATACTTGAAAATTCTCAGTGCGCCCGACCTGATATTGAGTTATTGCCTAAACAATATATATAAGGAGTATATTTTGTTTTTTACATTGAATAAAAACTATCGTAGTGAAAAAATATTTTTTATAAATTTTAATGTTCTTCTTTCTACATTATAAATAAGCGAGATTACAAGTCCCTAAAATGTAAATTATTTATATGTATATATAAAGTCATACCTTACGTTCAAAATGCCCTTCATAAGGATTTTTATCATGTGCTAAATAACAAAAATATCGTAATTCTGGGTATTTAAATCCCAATGGTAGAGTAGTACCTTTTTCTGCAAACATAGCTCTATTATTAGGTTTATATACTTCACATTTTTGGACCATGTGACATACATCCACAAAATAATTAATTCCTATGTATTAAATAAATTATTACAAACCTTTCATTATTTTATATACACTATTTTATATAAACTTTTTAACCAACCCAAAAATCCCCATACAGGAGGGCAACCAAAATTGTATGCAGGTAAATTAAACTTTGTCAAAAAATTATACATAATGTCTAGCCCATAATGAGAACTAACAGCTACGATATTAGTCTTCGGTAATTTAGTTACTAAAACATGAAGCACATTTACACAGAAACAACTCACACTCGTTGAACAAAAAAGTACTTTCATTTCAGGAGATGCATATCTATTTATCTGCTTTGCTAATTTAGCCATACTATTATAATTACTGTGTAACCAAGAATATATAGTTTCACTTTCTTCCCTAAAATTGTTTCAATATATATATACTTTAGACTTTTTTCAAAAATTAAAGAATATAAAAACATACTTTGATACAACATCTAAATTAATTAATATATCACAATCATATAATCCATCTGAAACATTTTTTATGATTCTTGTTGTATATAAGCCACCTCCTATGGCTTCCATATCTTGAGCAATGTGTCTAATTTTAAAATAACAACCAGGTTTATCGTATAAATTAATGATGATACCATGCGTTAACCATAATTCTTTAATTGTTATTAATTGGGGTATTAAGTCTACACACAATGCTTTACCGGCGCCTAGTACCGTAATGTAACGATAATGTACAAGTGGCATTTTTACACATGGTAATTTCAATGTTTCTTTGTACATCTGTAATAATAGTAACATATATAATAGCTTCGTTATTATAAATGAATATCTTTTTTACAAGTGAGTAGTCCAATTGTAATTTTTCAAGTTCATCTTTTGTAATATAATCGCTAATATTATAATGCAAGTGTAAAAACTCCCAAAATTGATTAACACCACCAATATAAGTAACATTATTTTCAGATAAACCAACTTTTTTCCAGATTAATGGTGATTTTGTATGTGACCAATTCCAACAATGACAGATTTTTTGAAGCCATGGCTAAAAATCAAAAAAAATATTGTAAAAATGATATTAGTAATTTAATATAGTATATTAACCTTCCATTCAAGTGCATTTTTAAAAATTTTCTTATACTTAAAATTTGTTAAAATCGTTGCCAAATTTTCAACTATATAACATATATGACAAAAATATACATCATCTGGTATTCCTGCTATTATTATAACACATTTATCAGCTGACATATTTTTTTCAATGCCTTTATTACATGCAATCATATTAAATATTCCAAAATGTTTTAAACATAATACATATGACTACCTTCAATTTTTTTATATTAACTATATTTGTTAACATTAGATTGACTCTGCAAATTACCATATTAATTTCTTTCGTACTCAGAAGACTACACAGCAAAATATTCTTCTTTTATATAGCTACATTTGTTCATCTTATAAATCTGATGATTTTATAATTATTTAAACAATGTATAATGTTCTCAAAGTACGATAATGTAATAATTAAACAATAAAATATTTTTACACATCACATACCTCTTAACATGCATTATACATACAATATTTTTCTTTCAGTTTTTGTTGATAGTTTAATGTTAACAAGGTGGAACATTAGATAATTTGAGTGAAAGGTGATGAACAGCTTTAAATCAACTTTATATTAAAAGAAAGACATCAATTATATCGAAGGATAATGCCAATCTTTTAAAATAATGTATTTATTTGACTAAAAATAGTAATAATATACAATGCAATACTGTATTTAAAAAATTCTAAGTATGTCTACAGCTTAAAGTAAAAAAAGAAATTAAAATTATATTATTTTATATTAATTAAATGATCTATAATAATCTGATGTTTTAAACCAAATGAAATTTGTTATTGATGATATGAATAACAGATAAATTGATAGAAATGTTATTGTATCACAATTCTTTAAGATTAAATGTTTTCAGTCATCATAATCAGAAAGTTTCGTCGTCAGATATTTCTGGCAAATCAGGAGACCCACACCTCTCAAATTCATAGTTAGAAAAGTGCATAGATAGTTCAAGTTTTGGTATTTCATGGTAGGAAAGTTCCTCTGGTTCTATCAAAAAAATATATGTATTCACAAATACATAATTAAGCATTAAAATATTTTAGTTATTTTTTTACCTGATCCAAATCCTTCATCCATATCATCTCGTACATGCAACATACATTTGCTAAATTCATTTTCTAAATCAATATTATAATCATCTGTAAACACATAATTTTCAAAATGATTCTTAGATTTTTGTATTCATTTTCTTTAAAAACAGAAATAAATTAAAGAAGAATTAAATAAAATATATACAATCAATAAATATATACCTAATTCTAATTCTGGATCATAATATGGTGCTAAAACTTCGGGTTCTGGAAATATCCTTCTTTTTTCTTTCTCTTCTATATATGGTTCTTTGAAAATGTTTTTTTCAATAATTTTCTCTTTATTAAATTCAAATGATTCTACTTTTGGAAATTCATTGGTCACATAAAGTAATTGTTTCTACAAGGAAAAAATATAAAAACTATCTAATATTTAAATAATTATCAATATAATAAAATAATTATCAATAGAATAAAAACTTACATTAGGCAATTCATTCTTTGAAAAAAATGAATTGTTGCTATTATCCTTCTTAAAAGTCATTGTATTGCTAGTTGTTGGAATATTCTGCTCAGACTTAGATCTTATTGATAGACCTTTTGGTTTGCAATGGTCAAATGATTTAGCTATAATACCACCTGTTTGATTTATTGATTTTGTTTCTTTCAAGTGTTCTGTTGTTGACACTGTAAATCATATAACAAACGGGATTAATTTGTATTTATTGTTACAATGGAAGAATAAAATTAGTTTAACAGCATTGACAATAAGAAAAAAGTAAAATTAATTATACTCACATCTATTTTCATTCATATTGTTAAATACATTAAAAATAGTAGACATGTTTTAAAATTATATTTGTAAAATTTCTATTTAAAATATTTTTAACGAGTCTGAAAATTTGCCGTATTTTCTTCTTTCCGTCCAAACGATTTTGTGACGACCCTATATCATAAATATTATGATGAAGTTAGCAAATAGAATGCCAGCCAATGAATGATTACTAACAAACATGCCAAGAACCAATCAGCAACAAGTACAGTCCAGGGGAATGGCGCTGCGATCGTTGAGACGCGTTAAAACGAAAGACGATATAGGTGTTTTTGCCAGTTAAGTTTCCTGGTATAAACTTTTATAAATGTGTGTATCATTTTTGAGAATACTTATAATTTAGAGAATACTTATTATTTGCAGAAAAAGAATCTAATATTATTAGGTGAATAAAATTTATTTATATCCTGAATTAATTGTATTATTATGATCGGAATAGAAAACAAAATACTATGAAAAATTTAATGCGTTTGTATTTTATTATACTACAAATATATTAGAGAGAAAGTGAAAGAAAAATTTTAGAATTATAAACTGTTATATGTGTGTGTGTGTGTGTGTATTACCATGGTATTACGTAAATTTTAATGAACATGTGCACACAAAAAAAAACTTTTTTATTTGATCTATATTATTCTTTATATCGACATGTATAAAATATGATTTAAAACATTTTTATAATACAATTTTATTTAAGTATTTTAATATTCTTATTAGAATTATTAGGTTTCTTTGCAGAATGGATAAATTAATAATTTTTATGAGTATTCTCCCTCATTCATTATTTTATTAATAAGGTTGTTATTAACCTAGATTTCTTCCCAAGTGCTCCATGTATTTTGTTAATGTTTGTTTCTATAAATAATCAACTATACAAGAAATATACATAGTATAAGTTTAATAAATCCTATCCTTTATAATATCTATTAAATTAACTTAATAAACATAGAAAGACACAAGTAATATTATTGTAGTTTTCTTCCTGAATGTGGAGAAAGGTCAACATTTTGACGAACTATGAATATGAAGAGATAATAGGCATTAAACTGAGCACAAAATTTTAATGCGCATATTCATAAAGTGAAGCAATAATTCTAATTTTTTCATAGATTAACAGGAGTGCTCAACCTGATATGTGACAATGGTTTAAATGGTGTAACATTTCGAATTTCATTATTTGTAGGATTGGCATAAATATCAGCAGTTAATTCACTTAATGGAATTTCTTTATCTGTTTTTGCAATTTTTACAGCATCATCTATTTGCTTCCTTATCTCACTCTCCATTGCCTATATAAAATAGAAAATATAATTAATATTTTTTCTAAAATAGTAGAGAAAAAAGAAATAATATGTATAACCTTAAGTTCTTCAGCAGTTGCAAGATTTGTACTCAGTATTCTTTCTTTAAAACTTGTAAGAGGATCTCTTGTTTGTCGTACTTCTTGAATTTCATCTCTAGTACGGTAACTTGTTCCTGGATCTGACATACTATGTCCACTATACCTATATGTGGCAGTTTCCATAACAATAGGACCTTTTCCAGACGTACAATGCTCTATAGCAAACCTTGTTGCTTCTCTTACAGCCAAAACATCCATACCATCCACCTATTAATAACATAATAACATAATTAATAACAATAATTAACACGAATGATAAATTAAAATAAAACAAATTAAAACGAATGATAAAATAAATTTAATTATTAGCAGAAGTATTTGAATTAATAAACTGTATAACCATAATTATTACAGAAACCTACCCAAATGCCAGGGACATAATCTCCTCTCGTATAATAATCTGTACTTGCAGAAGCACGTTCAACGCTAGTACCCATTCCATACCCATTATTTTCACAAATGAAAATACAAGGAATATCCCATAATTTCGCCATGTTATATACCTCAAATACTTGTCCTTGATTTGCTGCACCATCTCCATAAAGAGTTAAACACACACCTCCAGTGTTCATATATTTTTGAGCAAATGCAATGCCAACTCCTAATGGTACCTAAAAAGTAATTTCTTTTTTAAATGATTACAGATGTGATTTCTTAATCTGATAATGAAAACCAATAGTTATTTAACAAACCTGAGCACCCACAATACCATTTCCACCATAAAAGTTTTTAGCATACATATGCATAGAACCACCCTTGCCCTTAGCATTACCTCCTTGTCTTCCAGTAAGTTCTGCAAGAACACCTAGAGGATCTATACCCATTAAATAAGTCCAACCATGTGCACGGTAAGCAGTGATTACAGCATCTTGTGGTCTAAGAGCAACTTTCATACCAACAGCACAAGCTTCCTGAAACATAAATAAAAAATATAAAGTCATGTGTAATGTTCTTGAAAGAATTCAAATTAAATTTTTAAAAAATAATTTTACTTACTTGACCAGAGTATAAATGACAAAAACCTCTGACTATTTTTTCTTTATATAAATTTCCAGCTGATGTTTCTAAACGTCGTATTGTATGTAAATGTTTATAGATTTCTAAAGCTTCACTTTTAGTTACTGTTACATGATTGGATGGACCACTATCCAATTTATGTAAGCGAAAAGGTTTTGTCTCAAAACTAGCTTCTGTTGCATAATTGTTTTTTTTATTAAAGAAGGAGACTACCTATAAATATATATAAAAAAAGTTATTCTGATATTATTTAATAAAAGAAATTTTTATTTAATATGATATAGATAAATTATAATGATTTTTAAATCTTATTGCTTAAATGAAAATAAATTTAAATTATACTTAAATAAAATAAAATAGCGTAGAAGAAATGAATTGCAGAAGTTATAATTATACGTTAGTTCTTCACGTTACTTTACATTTTTATAAAAGATAACAAGTAGGCAACAATTAGAAAACTCACATATAGATACAACAATGCTGAGTTAATTTAACAATGTGTGTGTATATGCGCGCGCAAGTGTATGTGTGAATATAATAAAATACACATAAAAACAATTGAACAAAAACAGCATTATCTTAACACGTACCTTATTCCAATTTCCAAACTGACATAGTGTCCGAGATTTAAAAAAAATAGAGAAATGTATTTTAAGTGAAAAATTTGTAAAGAAATTAATATATTTTATAATAAAGGAGTCTATAACATGGAATTCGTTACAAATAAAAAAAGTAAAGGTCGCTTATTACATTTATATCATACTCACGTTTCTTCGAGATATCTGAGCACTAGCAGATCTAAGACAATTTGGTATCATTTTTATCAAATAATTTTACAACGGCGAAGTGAAAAAATTAAAATAAAAAAAGGAGAATCGTTTTTCTTTAGATACAATATGTAAAATGACGTCAAAAGACGAGGAGCAGCACTTGGCACACTGAATAATTTCGGGCAATGTCGAAACGTAGGTTGTATAAAGGACAGGTTGGACTATATGATCCCCACTACACGATTTTAAGTTATGGCGATCATTACGTGATAGCCACGTGACATTGACATTTTTATGATTAATAGAATAAAAAACTATGTAAAATAATTATACAATTGTAATATTTATTATATATTTATGATATAAGATAACATCTATTATAAGCCCTAATTTTCATATATTATTTTGAATCATATTTGTAAAATTGTTTTTTAAATTCAAAAGGACAAAAATTTTATTATTAACATGCTTCTTATACATTTAATTTCCTTCTTATATAAAAAAAAAAAAACCTATACATAATATAATATCAATATTTTTTATTTTCTACGTGAATTTCTTCAAGTTGCGATTGTCTTGAATCGGTCTTACAACTATTAAAAACTATGTACTTCGGTAGAAAAGAGAAGGAAAGATAGAGAGAAAGATCAGAGCTATTTTCGTTTAAGAAAATATCTTAACTTTAATCTTAAGCATTAGATAACATTATTTGATATTCGCATCTTCATATAAATGATAGGTTATATATAGATCTACGATAAGAAAATAACAAAAGTATTGTATTTTTGCATGAAATATGTTTGAAATGATAACAACAAAATTAGACAAACTATTACGATTCAAAACATATTTTTGTAATTTTTTATTTGCTATTTTTATATAGATTCAAAACGAAGATTTGAATTTTCCCACACTTTTTTACTAATATATGAAATACTTCCTGTTAACTTTTAAATTATCATATGAATGTAAAATATAAAATGTTTAATATATGTATGCATAAAATTTTTTATCACAAAAGTTTATGCAAAGAAAGAATTTATTACATAAGAGAGTAGTAAATGTTTGGCACTACTATCATTATTTCTCAGTGTATATTAAACTTAACAAAAGATTCTTCTTATATGTTATGAACTAAAAAAAGATATGCTAGATAAGAAACTTGTTGTTCATTCTTTTTGGCATGTGATTTAAAACAGTGACCATTTTCTAGTTGTATTGATTCAATAATAAACATAATAAAATTAATTTGCAGGTTATATGTGTGTGCGCACACGCGTGTGTATATATATATATATTACAAAGATATATTTTATTTTTTACGAATTCACAAACGTCATAAATATACAGATTTTTCTTAATAATTTTTTAATCATTATTATGTGATTATTTGATATATATGTCCACATATATACATATATATATATACATTCATTTACGCGATACAGATAATATACAAAAACGTAAATGCTACGTACATAAGCGATACCCATAAAACGTAAAAAAAAAAGAACACAAAGAAATACAATTAAATAGCATCTTGTACAACACTAGCATTAATGATACATGGCGGTGTAAAACGTACATAACGAATAGTATTTTTAATGTTAATGTAAGTAGACGATATTGTGATTCCCATCCCAATAATTACAATGAAATAACCAAACCAATTCATTGTTTTTTTAAGATCACAGAGTACTAGAGATTTAGACGGTGCTTGTGCCAAATGAACTCGTCTTCGACGATTTCTTAAAGATGGTTGACTAGCGTCGATAAAAATAGCCTCTTCTTGACGATCTCTTCTCATTAATGAAAATTCGTTCAAGGTTATAAGATTAGAATAATTTTCTTCGTGATCCATTTCATCCTCTTCTAATCGTTCATCGATATCATTTTCCATATCGTAATAATAAACGTACGAATATCGATATGGTATGGATTTAGCAACACCCAGAAAACCATCGTAGACGGATCTTGAATGAATTCTTGGATCTAAATTAACATCGCTCATACTTAATCGTCTTTCAGCCGCCGAATAAATTTCTGGTGTCGAAACATGATCCGCTCTATTTTTCAAAGCTACCGCTCTGGCATACATCAATGGCGGAAGTACGAAAACCAATGGTCCCGTTAGTGATCCACCAATCAGAGCCATTACTATATCGAAGCGCGGTACTGATTCTCCTATAGCAACTCCGAAAAAAACAACTGCCGATCTTATGGCACAACGTTTCCATCCGAATGCTGTAATTATTAAAAAAAAGTAAAACATGAAAAAGAATATGAACATGTAAATATATTTTAGAAATCTGATGCGTCTAATCTTAGTTAAGTTAAATAAATTATCAAAGTTATAAATGTTATCTATTACTATTCTCAATATCTCAAATAATAATTTTCTGTTTTTGAATTTTTTTATACTCAAGACATACTCACCCCTCTCTATTTGAAATTTATCTTCAAGATGTTGAAAAAGTGCTGAATGTCCTAATGCACTGGATAAACATAATTGAAGAGCAGCTAATAAGATAGCACCATTTATTGCAAATCCTGTTGGTACATTTTGAAGAATATTTGCTGTTACATTTCCTTCATATTTCCACATAGCCAAGCCCGTTGTTACTCCAAAAAGTAACATACTGACTATAATCATAATTAATTAGATAATTTTTAACACAAAAACAATATAATTTTTCGATAATATAAGTTTTCTAATCATAAAATTTAATTTCGTTAAGAATAAGATATTTACCAATAAAGGAAAAAATAATAGCTTTATTGATATCACGAGGATTGTGCATGTCAACTTGAATGGTCATCAGTGTTGGATGTACGTCAAACAAAAAGGCCAACATACCGTAACTGAAGATAATTAATCAATTATTATATGTATATTATTATATTAATTATTATATGTATAATTATCATGCTGACTGGTACAAAATCAAATTAAAGAATTCAATTAACATCAAATGTAAAAAAGCAATTCAAATATATGAACAATTATAATAATTTATAAATACAATGATATCAAATTACAATCGATATTTTAAATTATAAATAATGTAATCATACCCAGATATAAATTTATCCCAAGTTGGCGAAGTTGGTATCGGCAAATGATCGATTGTACGATCATCGTTAATGATACACCACCAAATCAGTATTGCGGTAAAAATGATCGTACCGCACGAAAACATTGCCAACCATCTATAGTATTTACGAAAAGAAAAAATATAGAATTATTTTAGATCTCTTCACATTAGAATAAAAAAAAAAAAAATTATAAGCTTAAATTATCAAGTTTATATCACGAACAGAAGAATATAAAATGAAAATTGTTTTGAAGGAATTTCTACAACTTGTTCAGGGTGTAAAAAAGATATAGTTAGTATATTATGTTAATGTGTAGAAGAAATTGAGAAGATCAATGATCATGAATATCTTCTTACTTCATATCTCGGGGACTTCCTAACCACATGAAAGGACAGAGAAGCATACCAACGAGAAGTAACCAATAACAAAAAGAAAGATCAAATCGTTCATCCGATATTCTAACTCCAAACATTTGTAGATTCTGCGACGCTAAAATAGAATAAGACGATTTTATATTAGATTTATTATATTCGATATTACAGCATCTTTTTTTATATTCGTACAATTTAAATGAGATAGAAAATCTTTTATTTGTTTACTTATATATATATTAAATTCTTTATTTTATTTTATTAACGTGCGTTAATTATAAATCACAATATAATATTGTACAATATATTTCTTAAATAATCATAAACGTAAGAAAAGTATAATGTATAAATTTAATATGTTCTGTTTAATATTTACGCAATTTTGTATACCTTTTTGCGTTTTTCTTTTTTTCGATTCTTTGTATTTATCTATATATCTATATTTATATAGATTTTATAGTTTTTTCTTTTTTATGTAATTGACCTACCGACCAATAAATTGGGTATTCCACAACCAAAAATTGTAAGATCCAAAAGAAAAGTTACAATAGTTCGTGCTCGTGGACCCAGCGTTAATTCGGTTACTGCTGCTAAAGGATACCTGAGATTAAATCAAATATTGAATTGGGGAACCAATTTGCTAATAATTAAATACATATATCCGCAAGTAAAAAAATGATATTATGATAATTAATTTTGTATAAAAATTATTTGCATTAGAATCCTACCGATTTTTTCGAAAGATCAATGGATCCAAATTCGTAGCTATGATCCATGATTTTCCAAGAAGTGCAGCTGTGTATATTTGTAATCCAAAAACAACGAGTATCAAAGGAATTCCAAATAATCCTAAAATCATTTCATCCTTCGCTTTTTATATGTATTAATTAACCCATCGAAATCATTAAGATCTACGATCGAGTGAAATCACGTGTTTGAAAATTATCATCTATTTATATATCTCTGCATACGAGGGCAATCTGAAAAATTTATAGCTTTTCTGTTTCTTTTTTTTTTAAATATGTAAATTTCATTCTTAAGGTAAAAACAAAAGCCACAAATTTTTTAAACTACCCTAGTGTAAATATATATATACTTAAAAAACAACCGAGTATATCTGCATAATCGCATCAATCGGTTTATTTTTTCAGGTCGCATTTATAAACGCATAAAACATAAATTTATACATAACTTTTGTTAAATGTCTAATAAGATTATTATTATAATTATCATTATTATTGTTGTTGTTATTATTTTGCTTTTTTTATTTTATTTTTTTTTTGTCAAAATATTATTTTTCTCCATTACATCGCGTATATAATACATTTACATTAAATTCTTATTTTAATTTAAAAAAGAAATAATAATAATAAAAAAGAAAAAATGCTCACTTAAAGACGTGGTTTAGCGAATTTCTGCAGAGAATTTTTTTTTTCTTTTTTTTTTTTTTAACACTCGAATCACTTCGCTCAACCGCAATCACAAAATTTTAATTTTTCATTTGTCAACTATGAGAAGATCATGCAAGAGGAAACGAGGTTCATGTTATTTAAAAGAAAATAAATAATAACTCACCGCACTGAACAATAGCACTTGGCAAAGCGATAATTGGAAAAACACCAAATATATCAACAATACACAAAGTAGCAAAAAATAAAGAAAGATCTGAATTAACGTCCTTAAAAAGAAGAGGTGCACTTTCGTGAATCATGATGAGACACCATTCGCATTGGCTTCAACATCGCTGTGAGAGAACACGAACCGGTTTCCTTCGTGCATGTTAACGGAGAATAAGTAACTTGATACATCCTCCTATCGAACGTAAGTCGTGGTCACGGAGACTGTGGGAGCGTTGCAAGAAGACCTACAACTTCTTCTCTATTCTCGGTCATATATGCGTGTTTTCTATGCAACATAAACCCTTTGAATAATCCAAAGCCGATGTATTACTTAAACACGTTAATATTCATGTTAAATATAACAGCCTTTTCGATACATAGAACCCAATAAGGTCATCTTTAATCGTAACATCTTTCGA
Organism: Vespula pensylvanica; assembly: GCF_014466175.1. Taxonomy (NCBI): domain Eukaryota; kingdom Metazoa; phylum Arthropoda; class Insecta; order Hymenoptera; family Vespidae; genus Vespula; species Vespula pensylvanica. The sequence goes on from NC_057688.1 coordinate 6,836,629, forward strand.
ATGGATCATGACCACATACGTTCCATATTATAAATGAAATAAAACAAAATAAAATATATGAATAAAAGAAATTAAAAAAAAAAAAAAAAAAAAAAAAAAAATTGAAGGCAACAATACGAATACTATAATTACAGGTAATCGTACACATTATTATCTTACAATGAATATTTAAAGCTAACGAATTAAAAGTAGGATGCGCTTTAATCGTCCGTCTCATAAGCAGGCGAGGCCGGTGAATAGGTTGGACTCGTAGGAGAGTAACCAGGTACCGGAGGTGAATATGTTGGACTTGTTGGCGAATAACTAGGACTCGTTGGAGTGTAAGTAGGACTTGTAGGCGAATATTTCGTACTCGAAGGTGAATACTGAGGACTCGTTGGTGAATATGTAGGACTCGTTGGCGAATAATTCGGACTGCTAGGCGAATATCTTGTACTACCAGTAGCTGTGTGCTGTGGTGAGCTTGGAGAATACGATGGACTTGTCGGCGAATAAGTTGGACTTGTAGGAGAATATGTTGGACTCGCTGGAGTATATTGTGGCGATGTTCCAGCAAAGGAAGGTGAAGTGGGCGAGTAACTCGGACTTGTTGGTGAATATTTTGGGCTGCTAGGAGAATAACTTGGACTAGCCGGTGAATATTGAGGCGAGCTGGGTGAATAGCTCGGACTTGTAGGTGAATAAGACGGTGAGGCTGGTGTATAATTAGGTGAACTAGGCGAATAACTTGGACTGGTTGGTGAATAACTCGGACTTGTTGGCGAATAGCTTGGACTTGTTGGCGAATAACTCGGACTTGTTGGGGAATAACTTGGACTCGTCGGAGAGTAACTTGGGCTTGTTGGAGAATAACTTGGACTTGTTGGCGAATAACTTGGACTTGTCGGTGAATAGCTTGGTGAAGTCGGCGAGTAACTTGGACTTGTTGGTGAATAACTTGGACTGGTAGGTGAATAACTTGGTGAGGTTGGTGAATAGCTCGGCGAAGTCGGCGAGTAACTTGGACTTGTTGGTGAATAACTTGGACTGGTAGGTGAATAACTTGGTGACGTTGGTGAATAGTTTGGACTAGTTGGCGAATATGTTGGACTGGTCGGCGAATAATTCGGACTCGATGGTGTCATACTAGGTGATGTTGGCAAATAAGCTGGTGATGTGGGCGAGTAACTTGGCGAAGCACCACCGGCTGGTGACATTGGATAAGGACTCATACTAGGTCCTGGACTTCCAGGACTTCCTGGTTGTGGAGAGTAAGCGGAATATGCTGGAGACAATCCCGAAGCATCAGACGCTCCCGATGGTGAGAAACAAGCACCTCCTGGTGTCATGCCGCTGCCTAGAGCTAAACATAAATTGTTTCGTGTAAAATCTGTACTAAGACAATTGTTAGTTCATGTATTTATTTATTAAATACAAATATGAAAACATACCAGGCGACATACTCGATGCACCATAACCAGGAGTAGCTCCCATCCATGGTGTCATCTGAGGACTCATGCTCGGAGTCGCAACACTACCAAAGAACATACCGGCAGTTCCCATTACACCAGCACCTACTGCCATTGGTATTTCAATTCCAGCTTTACACTTCTCTGCATCGAGTAATAGATCGAAACAACCTATGGGACACGAATAATTTTAATAAATATATCTTCCCTATTCTTGAGAAACTATTTTGAAATTTTATTTGATCGGTATCATTATAGTATTCAATTGTCGATTATTGTATCCATTAAATTGTTTTTTACCAGTTCCTATACGCGGCAGTTGACCCATAATAATATTTTCTGACACTCCTCTCATTGGATCGACTTCAGCATGCGAAGCAGCATCCAATAGAACGTCGACCGTTTCTTCGAAGGAACATCTGTAATAATAGAATAATATAATTTTTATATTTTTCGTTTATCTTAAATATGGCAACGTATGAATTGCAAACCTCATTAATGCTCCGGTGTCCTGTCTGTTGATTCCATGACGAGTTATAGCCATTAAATGACCTTTAGCAGTCATAACGTCACAAAGTAAAGCGAGATGTCGATAATTTACGTAAAGACCATAGAATTGTAATACAGCATTCATTTCTTTTTCAACAGACTTTCGTACAGCTTCGATACCCAATACTTGGAATATTTCGCAAATGTCATTACTGAATGTTCGAACTGGATCAACGTCTCTTTCACTTAATACTTTCATTAAACTTGTTCCGTCAGTTTCAAGTAACCATTCTGCTATCGCTTTAAATTCACCTGTCTCCGTTATAACAATTCGCTTTTTCGAATCAGTTTGCGGTAAATGCATGTATACTTTACCAATAGCTTCGATACCCTGAAAATAGATTTGACATTAGTCACTAGTTAATGTATCATATATAATCATTTATACATCATAAAATAAAAACCATACAACTTTCAACATACTTGTAAAGTCATGTCACTAAGCATATTAGCTTCGATACATCGAAGGAACATATCATCCTCCATTTTATCCACAGTTTCTTCTTCTGTGTCTTGAAATTTATTATCATCACTATTCATAATTCTAATTCGTAAGACCAATTTTTCTGCATTATCATCATTGAATATACAATTCAAATCATCTCCAAAACCTGCATTAATTTTTTCTGCAATCTGTTCCATAGTCAATTTTTTATCTGTCATCCTTTTTCTGTCCAATTCAATACGTAATAACCAAGGTGATATTTTTGTTGGATCGAAGTCCGGCATTTCGTAGTATACATTGACAAACTCTTGATCTTCAGCAATAACAGTATTTTGAGGGTCAGGATCATAATAGATCGCGGTATTGGCAGTAACTTTTCGTAATGTAGTATGTTCAAGACGACAGAGAACGTTTTTCGCTTTTTCTGCATCCCTGGCAGCAGCACCAGTTAAAAATACTGTCAGTGAAGGTGCTTTTGGCTTTTTACTAATGTTAATAATTTCTTTCAATCTAGGTACACCAAGAGTTACGTTCTTTGATGAGACACCGGCAAAGTGGAAAGTATTGAGTGTCATCTGTGTTGCAGGTTCACCAAGAGATTGTGCAGCTAATGCACCTACCATCTCACCTGGTGACACCTAAGAAATTTAATTAAAATAATTTATAAGCATAACTATAATCAATGTGCATAATTCATATAGAATTCATTTATATTTCACTCATCATACTTGTGCTTGTTGGAATCTAGTTTCAATTTCTCCAATAAGCCATTCAAAAGCTTCACTGGAAAGTCTGAATTCTTCAGATACACATTTTGTACATAGAGTTGATCTCACTAAACATTGAAATAACAATGTAGCATTTTCGTTAGCTTGTTTACTTAATCTATCATCCCCAGCTACAATTATACATTTCTCTAAAAGATCTTTTACGCCTAAAAAGAGAAAATGAATCAAAGATCAAGTATATTTTAATTTGCAATATTGAAAAAACATAATTATAAATATTATCGTAAAAACCTTGTATAACTCTCATAGGACTGAGATCAGTAGGAGCTCTTTTGTTGATGTGGAAAATTTTTTGGACATTCCAAATCATTCTTTGTAAATTACATGGGAGTACAACTTTGGATTCTCCACTAGGAAAAATTTCACGAAGAACAGCTCTATCTCTATTAAGTTGTTCCCATTCTCTTTCTAATTCGGAAATTACTTCACCCGATCCCATCATTTCACGGACAATATCTTCATTAAAAATGCGTCTCAGATACCGTTCATTGGTTGGATCAAATTTAAACTTCTTTTCAAATGCTTTATTGCTGAGTTTAATAGTAGGTAAATTTTGAAACTCAACAGTTTCACCACATAACCCATCCTCACCATAACGTAATTGAATAAGTTGCCCAACAGAATTTCTTACAGTTCCATCATAATGAACCATTACAGACTCCATAGCTTTGATCAAACGACGCTGAATATATCCTGTTTCGGCAGTTTTGACAGCGGTATCAATAAGACCTTCACGACCACCCATAGCATGGAAATAAAACTCGGATGGTGTAAGACCGGCTAAGTAAGAATTCTCAACAAATCCTCTAGACTCAGGACCATAATCATCCTTGATAAAATGCGGCAAAGTTCTTTTACGAAAACCGAAAGGTATTCTTTTACCTTCAACGTTTTGTTGTCCTACACAAGCAATAACTTGAGAAATATTAATATTGGATCCTTTTGAACCTGATACGACCATAGCTTTTAAATTGTTATATTCAGTCAAAGATTTTTTAGCAGAGCCACCAGTTTTATCACGAGCGTCATTCAAAATTCTGTTTACTTGATTTTCAAATGTCTGCCTTAAGGTGTTACCAGGTGTAGGCTCTAATTCCATATTATGAGCTTTTTGGATAACTTCTATCACGTCTTCTTTGGCTTTTTTAATAGCTTTCTGGATTTCTAAATATGTTTGTGGATCAGCAATAGTATCACCAATACCAATTGAATGACCTTCCAACAATAGCCAGTTGTTGATCACAGTCTGAATATTTCCATAAAAACGTCCACATACTTCATGGCCTAATTCCAGCATACAAATATGAAGTAAGGATCCTGCCGATGTACCTAAGGTCTTCTTACAAAGAATACCCATAACTAATTCCCCATGTTCCACCATAACTTTCGTATCACCAGGTGATATCCATTTATATGGTCCATCATCTTCCTCATCTGGATGTGTACTGTGTGTTCTTATCATATTTACATTTCCTGGAATGATTAATGAAAAAATTTGTTTCCCAGTCCAGAGAGGTTTTGGTTTCAATATACATGGTTGAGGCATTTTGCCATCCCAACTAGGTAAAAACATAAGAATATTCATCATTTGTTCTTTTTCTATAAAAACGTCTCTTTTTGTCATTTTCCTCACAGCAGTTAAAGTATCTTGTACAATACCCATAACTGGTTTATTTGCTTGAGGAGTAATAATTTGACGAGGAGTAACATGTATATTTTCTACTTCTGCTCGAGTCTCCATTGATTGTGGAACATGAAGATTCATCTCGTCTCCGTCGAAATCGGCATTATAAGGTGATGTACAGCTTAAATTCATACGAAAAGTACTCCATGGGAGAACTTTAACTCTGTGACCCATCATACTCATTTTGTGAAGAGTTGGTTGTCGATTAAAAATAACCAAGTCTCCATCTCTGATATGCCTTTCTACCCTATATCCACACTGTAAATGGAGATCAGAAGGTTTTGGATGAAATCTTAAATCTATACGTTCTCCATTATCTCTGACTATATACTTGGCACCAGGATACTGTGAATTACCACGTCTTACTAACTCCTGCATCTTGTCAATATTGAAAGGTGTTACAATTTCTGGAAATGTTAAATTTTGAGCAATGCTGCGAGGAACGCCTACTTGATCAATTCTTAAATTTGGATCAGGCGTAATGACGGTACGTGCTGAAAAATCTACACGCTTGCCCATTAAGTTGCCTCGTATTCTTCCTTCTTTCCCTTTTAGTCTTGCTTTTATAGCTTTCAATGGTTTTCCAGATTTTTGCATTGCTCTTGGCATACCAGGCATATCATTATCTACTAATGTTGCTACATGAAATTGTAACATCTTAATATTTTCTGATATAACATGAGCTGCTGCACCAGCCTGTTCATTTCTTAATAATTCATTATTTGATTTGATTATATCTGCTAATTTATGTGTCAAATCATCCTGATTTTTAGCTGAACCATACATAATAACTGCTGGTCTTACTGACAAAGGTGGAACTGGTAAAACTGTAACTACCATCCAATCCGGTCTTGCAAATTTAGGATCCATACCAAGAATAAATGATTCTTCATCAGTGATATGTTTCAAAATTTCCCATGCTCTCTCAGCAGTCAGAACTATTTTTTTCTCTTGGGAATCTTCATTTACATGTTTCCATTCTGCAGTAACATCTAATCCAGATCTTCTTAAATTTGGCTGGTATCTACCACAACCACCATGACCTGGTTTTCTATCTGTAGGTTGTTGTTCAGAATTTTCTTTATTGATATCCATTTCATCTCCTCCTTCACAGATATTTTTACTTTTGCATAAATCATATACAAATGTAAGACGTTTACGTGGTTGACCTTTTGTTTTCATAACTATCTCTTTAATTTTTGGATTGTGCTATTGAAATATATTACAATTTATATAATAATTTCATATGGCCTTAATAATTATATAAAATTATTCTAAATAATTATATCAGAAAGTATACTTACTGGACTGACAAGTAGTTTTGAACAATAAAAACATACACATCTGAGAATTTTTATTGTTTTAGTAATAAATCCAACATGAAAAACAGGTTTGGCCAAATCTATATGTCCAAAATGACCTGGACACTCTGTCATATTACCAGCACATGTCTGACATCGAGAATTTCTATCAATCACCCCTTGTCTTGGATCCATGAGGCCACCGAGTTTTGGTCTACCTCCTTCCATAGTTTCTGGAAAGCGTATGCCTCCATCTGTAACTGACATACGACGCTGTAAAGAGAAAAATAATAGATTAAAAAAATAATAATAGACAAATTATTTATTATTATTCTATATAAATAAATTATTGTTTATATTGAAGAGTAAATTAATATGGTTTAGTATAATCTTTAAAACTGTGAAATTATAAACATGATATTTCCATGTCATTCAATTGATTTCTATAATGATATTAAAATATATTTTTAATCGCGTTTTAATCACGTTTAATCATCATTATTATTGAAGAAAAATATTATTATTTTTATACAAATTCAACCCAACAAATAATTTTGAAAATAAGTTTAGCAATCATTACTGATTAAAAGTAATGTAATGTAAGTGCAGCAAGCAACGATATAATGTCGTCATGTTATCGTATTATTATCTTTCGCACGGATAAAATAATATTTTCTACGATATTCTCTATCATAATAAAAAATATACTTACTATTTCATCTGGAGAAAGAATGCCAAATTGCACTCTTTTTACAGTTCTTAAAGGTGCTTTAGAATCGGACGTGGCCATTTTAACAAATTCACGCCACCGACTTCTGCGTCGCTACTTCTTTCAACTGCTTTTCAAGGGGAAACACTACCACGAGTCTTTTACCGATCAAAGCGCCATCAATTTCAAAATTTAACTTTTTTTTTTTACAAGATTGGTGACACTGATCGTACACATTCCAGTGAATTACAGTTACTTAAAGAGTGTGTTTTGTGAGTTGTGATCAATTCATTTTCACAACATATAAAAATTATTATATTATTTGTTTAAGATAGTATAAGTCAAAGTAGTATAAAATGGCAACTTCAAAAACCACGAATACATATAATAGACAAAATTGGGAAGATGCGGTAAGTTTAATAAAATGTATTAATAGTAAATGATCAAAAAGGAAAAGTTTTTATAGAAATCGAAATATTATTAATCATTTCATTTTTACTTTCAGGAATTTCCCATATTATGTCAAACTTGTTTAGGAGATAATCCATATATTCGGATGGTAAGTAATTGTTAATTATTTTTTATATTTGGAAATAATCAATTAGGTTATATCTTGTTCTTTCTATATTATTCATCATATCTTATGTTAATGTCTTCTGGTTCACATTGCATGTATAAAATGTTTCATAGCATGTACATATATTTTTTTTTGCAGACCAAAGAAAAATATGGAAAAGAATGCAAAATCTGCATGCGTCCATTTACAGTATTCAGATGGTGTCCGGGAGCAAGAATGCGATTTAAAAAGACTGAAGTTTGTCAAACTTGCAGTCGACTTAAAAATGTATGTCAAACATGTTTACTTGATTTAGAATATGGATTACCTATTCAAGTACGCGATGCTGCATTAAAAATAAAGGATGATTTACCTCGGTCTGATGTAAACAAAGAATATTATGTACAAAACATAGATAATGAAATAGGAAAAATAGATGCAACAACGCCAGCTGGAGCTGTTGGTAAATCTGCTGCTGCTAGTGATCTATTAATGAAACTGGCTAGAACAAGTCCATACTATAAGAGGAACAGGCCGCATATTTGTTCTTTCTGGGTAAAAGGTGAATGTAAAAGAGGGGAGGAGTGTCCTTATCGTCATGAAAAACCAACAGATCCGGATGATCCATTAGCAGATCAAAACATCAAAGATCGCTATTATGGAGTTAATGACCCTGTGGCAGATAAATTAATGCGAAGAGCAGCAGCAATGCCTAAATTAGATCCACCAGAGGATAAATCTATAACTACTTTGTACATTGGAAACTTGGGTGATGTTTTAACAGAGAAACAATTACGAGATCATTTCTACCAATATGGTGAAATACGTTCTGTGACTATGGTCCCACGGCAACAGTGTGCCTTCATTCAATACACACAAAGAAGCGCAGCTGAAGCAGCAGCAGAAAGGACATTCAATAAATTAATATTAGGTGGAAGGAGATTAACAATAAAATGGGGACGTTCTCAGGGCAGACAAACTATTTCTGCAGCAGAAGCAACTAGAGAAATTTTGGAACCAGTACCTGGTTTACCTGGTGCTTTACCACCTCCACCAGAAAGCATGGGAAATAATTTCTTTAATCTACAAACAACTCCTGGTATGATGCCACCAATGATGATACCACCGCCACCAGTAGCACCACAATTCATGTTTCCACCTCAAATGGCTGCTGCTGCTGCTGCAGCAGCTGCAACTCCTATTTTTCCACCAGGCACAACGCCTATACATTATCCCAGTCAAGATCCATCTAGAATGGGTGCATCTCAGGGTATTGGAAAACCATGGCCTGAAGAATAATAAAACAGCAATCTTTATCAAATATCTTTATCAAATATCTTTATCAAATATTGTGACAAATCATAAAAATAAATACATTTATCTCCTTAATTTTTTAGTAAAATTTATAATTTATTGTAAATTTTGAAAATTGTCTTTTCAGAATTTTTTGATTGTTTTAATTTCATGTAAATTACATAATATTATAAAAAACAATTTTTCTGCCAATATACATGTTAATAAATTATTATCGCGTTACACTTGAAATTTATTGTATCTCATGAATATTCTATGGTCAAACTATTACACTGATTGGCTGAAAATCATTTGGAAAGTAATTCGTAAAAAATTACAAAAGTTGAAATGACTAGCGACATTAAAGCTATGAATCGCTCGAGTTTCATTGTATTACATGGAATCATGATAAAGGTTTGATAAAACCAATCATCTATCTTGAAAATAAAACTCAAAGCTTTAAGTTGTCGCCGTTATATTTGACGCAAGAGCCATCTGACGTGGCACCGGATCAAAAAAGTACACGATACGTTCTAAGCATACCATTCTGACTGCGGCGTGTGTGCATCATAACGTATTTGATATTATTTCTTTATATATATGTATATATATACGTGTCTGTTCAACCGATGTTTCTACTGCATTGATCATATTTATTAAATCTATGGGGTACATTTATCATCGAATTTTTTTCAATATTCTTTGCATGCTTGCATAAGGCGCCTAGTGCGCCTTCCCGTCACAATGAAGATGTGTCGGGCACAATTACTTCTTCACTTTTTGGTGCTTAGCCTCTTACCTTTCGTTCACACAGATGAGCACAATCACATCGTAAGTATAACTTGACCACTCATAAATATTGAATTCCATTTTAACGATATTGATATTTAGATATTTCAAATTTCAATTCTGCTGTATTAGTAAATACATGCCATTTACAATTTTGATAATTGTTTCTTTACTATCAATTAATTCTATTTTTTATATATAGTATGAGAATATTTCCTAATTTGTCAAATAATATATATATGTATCATACATATATATATACACAATATCATAATATCATGTCATCTATAATTTAGTATGAAGACAATGATGAAGTTGTACTATGGATGAGTACGGTCGGACCATACCATAACAGACAAGAAACATACTCCTATTATTCTTTACCATTTTGTATGGGTATGAAAGATGTTATCAATCATCATCATGAAACCTTATCTGAAGCACTTCAGGGTATTGAATTAAAATTTAGTGGTTTAGATATCGAATTTAAAGGTAACTATATTTTACAAGTTTACAAAGACTTTATCTAAACATGGTGTATGTAAAGATAATTTGTTAACTACATCATTATAATAAATTTAATATGGTTTTAGCTGATATCTCTAAAACAGAATACTGTCAAATAAATTTGCCAGAAGAAAGTTTGAAAGCTTTTGTATATGCTGTTAAAAGTCAATATTGGTACCAAATGTACATCGATGATTTACCAATTTGGGGTAAAAAAAACCATAACATTTAATATAATTTATTATTAAATTATGTTTGATATATTATTTATTGCTTAATTTCTTTGACAGGTGTTGTAGGTGAGCCAGATGAAAATAATGGAGTAGTTTCATATTATATTTGGACGCACAAAAAATTTGATATAGGATATAATGGTAAACAAATAGTCGATGTCAATTTAACAAGCGATAACAAAGTTAAACTTGTACAAGGTGCTCAAATATCTTTCAGTTATGAAGTAAACTGGAAAAAGAGCAATATTAAATTTGCTGATAGATTTGATAAGTACCTGGATGCTAGTTTCTTTCAACACAGAGTAAGATTTTATATTGTTATATATTAATTATTTGTTATATAATTGGTTTTATAATATTATTTTTCTTTGTAGATTCATTGGTTCAGCATCTTTAATAGTTTTATGATGGTTATTTTCCTTGTTGGACTTGTATCCATGATATTAATGCGAACTTTGAGAAAGGACTATGCGAGGTATAGCAAAGATGAAGAAATGGATGATATGGAGCGAGATTTGGGAGATGAATATGGATGGAAGCAAGTGCATGGAGATGTTTTTCGCCCAGCTAGTCATGCAATGTTATTTTCAGCTCTCATAGGAACTGGATATCAGGTACTTTTAATAAACTAATTTTTATATTAATTATCTGGCAATAAAAATAAATAGATAATCTTGTACATTTGTATTACAGGTTACTGTTGTTGTTCTCAGCGTAATTATTTTTGCTATTCTTGGAGAACTTTATACAGAACGAGGTTCCATGCTATCAACTGCAATATTTGTTTATGCTGCCACCTCATCTATAAATGGTTATGCAGGTGGTGGTTTGTATGCACGAATGGGTGGGCGTGTTTGGATCAAACAAATGATCCTCAGCGCTTTTATGTTACCCATTATGGTTTGTGGAACTGCATTCTTCATTAATTTTATTGCCATGTATTATCATGCTAGTAGAGCTATTCCTTTTGGTTCAATGGTAAGTATTTTTGTGAATATGATCTATTATTTTATTGTAGATATCAATCCTTTGATACAACTTTATATTATTTTCATAGGTGGCAGTGACATGTATTTGTATATTTGTTATTTTACCTCTCACATTGGTAGGCACTATTTTGGGCCGTAATCTTGCTGGAACACCTGATGCTCCATGTAGAGTAAATGCAGTTCCAAGACCAATACCAGAAAAAAAATGGTTCATGGAACCATTGGTTATAATAATGCTTGGTGGAATCCTACCATTTGGATCTATTTTCATTGAAATGTATTTTATTTTTACTTCATTCTGGGCATATAAAATTTATTACGTTTATGGTTTTATGTTGCTAGTGTTTATTATCCTCATGATAGTGACAGTCTGTGTGACTATTGTATGTACATATTTCTTATTGAATGCTGAAGATTACCGATGGTATTTATGATCTTTTTATCTTATACATTTGATGTGTACTTGAATTTATTCATAAAGTATATTTTATTGCAGGCAATGGACAAGTTTCCTTGCAGCAGCTTCAACAGCGGGATATGTGTACATTTATTCATTTTATTATTTCTTCTTCAAGACTAAGTAAGTAGATACTTTCACATTTGCTAAGTCAATATATTTCCTTTATAATTGCAAAATATAATCATATATTTTTTCTTTTCTTTTTTTTCTTTTTTTTTTTTTTTTTTTTTAGAATGTATGGTCTCTTCCAAACAGCATTTTACTTTGGCTATATGGCACTATTCAGTCTGGTCTTAGGTATTATGTGTGGAACAGTTGGTTATATGGGTACTAGTGCGTTTGTACGAAAAATCTATTCCATAGTCAAGATAGACTAATGCAGTTTAGTGAAACTTATGTACTGTGGAATTAAGTAGGAACTTGATTCGTACGGCGTACTGCTCTCGGTGACGAACATTTGCGAACGTGTGATGTGTCTTTACAAGACAGTATTTTCAGTTTGATTATAAAAATATATATATTGTCTATCTTTCTAAGGAGTATATTAATTTTTTAAGTATCACCATATATATATATTAATAATTACAACGAAATGATGTTTGATAATTAAACAAGTGTAATTTATTATCATACATAGTAGGTTCGCATTCAAATCGAGAACAGTTCGCGAAATATTATTGGTATGGCAATGATCATGAGTATTCAGTAACTATACGATTATAAATCTTAAGAAAATCATGATCACACTAAATTCGTGTCATATGAATGACAGGTTTTTAAATTGTGCAGATATAAATATTTCAATTTGTCCTATATAAATTTGATTATATTCGAAACATTGTAAGTTCAATTCATTTATACAATTTATGTACTTCCATTCTGCACAACTTAATTGTGTTGTTTCGTGCATTAAAAATATTTTCTATAAGGTATTTTATTCCTTGTTATAGCAATATATATAATTTAAAACACCGTGGAGAGAAGAAAAATAATAATGTCCTAATAAATGTTCTAATAATATATAACACATTTTCCAGTATAAACGAACCTGCTTCCTAGACATGACATTTTTTTAACGCAATTACATTAACAAGTGCAGTAATACTGTTGAAAATAAAAATTGTTTTTAGTGACTAATAAAATGCTAATATATTATTTGTTATCACACTTATATGTTATAAAATTATCTTAATTTATATATGGGTAGATAAACATAATGAAACAACAAATATATGTGTATATATATATATATATATATATATATATATGTCTGTGTATATATGAAATTGTCATTGCTTCTACTTTAACACACTTGTATTACGCAATTTTCTGCTATAAATATTTGTTTCTGCTTGAATAACAGATAATAGTATAGTACAATAGTAAGTTCTTAGGAAAAAAATGACGATCTTTGCATTTTTTTCATTAAATAGGATTAATATGAAAACAAACAATTGTTGAATTAATAAAAATAAACTCATTTGTGTTATTTAATAATATTGGAATATGAGATTGTACTAGATGTATTTTCTTTATAAAATTTATTGAATTGGGGATATCAGTGAAGATATTTGAATGAATGGATGATATATTATTAGATGCAGAAGATATAAAAAATATTAAATTTCTACACATAACATTACTTTATTTATATCTCATTCTGTTATAACACTATCATTGATATCATAAGAATCCATGTTATAAATGTATTGAGAAAATTATAACTATCATTGTATCACATAACTTCGATTGTGCTACGAAATAATCCGAATTATTTTATATAAAATAAAATAATACAATAATCAAGTGCATATTCGATAAGAAAAATCCGATATAAAAAGAATGTTTAAATCTTATTGATATAAAAAAATTATCATTTTAATTTGGACATGAAAATTTCATTAGAGTAAATAAATAATGTTTTATTATTTTATACGAATTAATATCAACACGATAAATTTTCTAAATTTATCAGTTTTTAAAAAGACTTATTTAAAGTAGCCACGTCACTGATTTGACTTCAGTAGTGTCTGTGTGGCACAACGTTGATTTGCGTAGAATTTCATCCATTCACGTGTCAGGGCGCACACGTCGACGCGACTAGTGTAAATTAAAGCAACCTACGACACACAACATACACGTCTACAGAATTCAAAAGACGTTTCGCACGGTTACGAGTTATTCAACTAAATTGTTGGAAACAATTTTCAATTAGTTATTTAATACAACTTCTTCCATAAACGAAGAAATTATAAAATGGCACCAAAACAGAGAATGCGCATCGCCAACGAAAAAGCCACGAAGAATATTAATCTTCGTGGAAATGTACCAAAATCATCGGTAAGTGTCTTTTTTGTTTTTTAATTTTTATTCTTTTTTTATTCATTAAATGAAATAGTCGATAGTAGTATAAGGTATTCAAAAATTTAACATATATTTTGAAAAATTTATTACCTAGTGAATATATTGAGGTTATAAATGATACCATCTGTGATGGATATATTGTGTCTATGTTTACCGGTTTTTTCTATCGACTACATTAACAATTGTATTTTATATAAATATTATACTTAAACTTATTCACTTTTATACATATCGATTTAAAAAATGAATATATTAATAATATATTGTAGGCATTACCATATGTAACAATAGCATATGTAGCAGTGCTGAAACTTTTATTAGAGAAATTTGACAGAAATAAAACTAAATTAAATGACACATTAATATGAAATATTATAGTTTTATTTAGTTTTATTACTTTTGATAATTTCTTTTTATTTAAAATTTATTTATTTATATTATATAAGTAACAAAAAAATATATATATATCTATTATATGCATTAGAAACCACAAGACGAAGGATCACCAGTTGGGCCATGGTTATTAGCACTTTTTATATTTGTTGTTTGTGGGTCAGGTAAATATTTACATGAACCTATTATGGATTATACATCCATACGAATGTTTATATTTAAATTAATTTGTTACAGCCGTATTTCAAATAATTCAAAGTATCAGAATGGCTTAAAGGATTATAAATACGAAAAAGGGAAAATGATATCGTTACTGTTGATATAATGAACTATCTACAAAATATCAATACACAAATGCTGTCATCATTTTTCAAGAAACTAACAATTTTGACACGGGTCTAAGTAGTACAGTGAAGGTGATAATGTCTTCATACGTACAAGTTTTCAATATCATCTAGAGAATTCTATTTTCCCTTTGCTAATGGCTCAAAGATTATTTATAAAAACTTAGCATTTACAAGCGTTTAACTTAATCATGCCATGCATTGATGGAAGCGAAGACTGTACATTTTATAGAATATTACATGATATATTTGTCAAGGTATATATTTTACTCCATCTTTCATTAAGAAGCATTTCATACTATTTCTGATATTTATAATGATCTCTTTTAGAAATTTTTTCAAAATATTTAGATAATGTGCACTCTTCCATTGATGCATTTATAGTAAATAATTGTATATAAATAAACAATTCGTCGTATGAATCTATAAAGCATTCCACTGAGCAGTTGGTAGCTTTTCTTTAACCATGTATTTAGTGGCCTTGAAAGTATATTGGGTCATTATATTTATATACATGTATAAGTGTATACCACACATACGTAATGTTAAAAGTAATTTATCTATATTAAATATTTGCTACTGACAGTTCTCTTTTTCTTTTTTAATGAAGAATATAATAAAGTAAATATACATTTACAGGATACATTTAGAATCACATTTTGTTTGTTGATTTTATATTTGTTCGTATTATATTTATGCAATTTGGAACATAATGCATTATCTTTAAAGATGTTTAATTTTTTTTATTATTATAAAAGGATTTACGTAGATGTTTCAAAATGTAAAAGTATTCTTAAGATAAACACAAAGATATTTTGTTATAAATAAAAAGCATATGTATAGTTACGATATATAGTAATAATCATATAAAGTACTAGTAATCATAGATAAAAGTAATAAAGATGAAATATGCTCGTAAAGAATAAAAATAAAACTAGAGAAGAACAGCGTAAGTAATTACGTTTGTACGTATACGTACACATACATATTAATACTTGCATATTATTTCTGATTTGATGCTAATCGCAGTAGTTAGTTAATTCTCAATTGTTTCGTTACTTTTAAGCTCGATATACATTATCGATTCGTTCAGGGTTAGATCTCGGTTCGATCCAATATTATTCTACTGTTTTATATTATATTAATTCAGATACTCATGAGTATGATTTAAATCGTTACTGAAATTGTAAATACATATGATATAAAACAATATAAAATAATATTTGATCGAACTGTGAAGGGATCGAATGTGTGTATCGACCCTTATACTTTTTAAGGTTATTCACCCACCATCTTTTCCTTGAAGCACGTGTGACGTTAGCGACACGTATGGACAAAATATAAACTACAAGAGTAGTAAGGAACAATTATCCCAATCATACGGTTATCGTATCGATGTAGAAGCTTATGTAGGTTATAGTTCTTTTATGCGTAATCTACATTCTATTATTTAAAAATTAAAACAAAATTTAAATTCTGAGATGACTTCTATTTCAAGAGAATTCTGGTCCATTTTAGCCACAACGCTAATTGCAGATGTTTGAATCCTGACAAATCGATAACAAGACCATCCAACATCGGTAATTTTAATCGCGATAGTTTAATTATTAAGCACGACTGATTTAATATCTACGTTTTTATAGAAATTGCCGCTAGAATTAAATTTTCTTATAAATCGTCGATAATGCATTTACGCGATACCAGATGATAAAACGTAACGTATTTCAATAGTATTGAAGTTGCTTGAATCTTGTACAGAAATCGATATTATTTACGGTATAATCTGCATTATCTATCGAGATGCTTTTTCTATTATTGTTAGTACATATGTCAAAAAAAAAAGTAAGAGAAGGTATACCGACCGATCCGATCGACATTCGTAGTTCGCGAAGTACGACGAAAGCGACGAGTGTGACGTAAAGATTGTGCGTTCTTATTATTCGTCAGTATTCACGTTCGTTCTCTAGGTAGATTTTATTGAGTTGGATTCTTGTAACAAGGACGTAGATTTTAACACGAATTGGTATAATAAATTAGATATATTTCTCTCGATTGAAAGTATATCTTATTTATATAGAAAAGAAAATGGCTGGTGCAGGAAATGCTAGTGCCGGTTCTGTTTTCCAAAAACTCGGTTTGAGACCAGTTACGAAATGTAGTCTTGTTAAATACTACATGCCGGCTTTCGGTGTTGCTTCATATACAGCTTTATCCGTCAACGTGATGAATCCAAGTCTTGTCATCAGGTAAGAAATTAAAAAAATCGAATTTGACCTTATTGATCCAGAATATTGAACTTGGATAGTTCGGTAGTCATTATTGAATTATTACGTAATCCGCCTAAAATATGCTGTTCTAATATTTCATTCAAAGGATTAAATATTTTCAATGAAAAATATTAGATTTTTCTTAATCAAAAGTGTAGACAAATATTCTATACAAAGGAATCACCATTTTTGTAACTTCTTTTAAGTATGATCGATAAGCGTAGCTGAATTAACTCATCATCTATTATATTTGATCTTTTAAATAAAATTCAAACACTTCATATTTGTATTTCTTAGACGGAATAGTTGATTGTCATTTGAAAATATTATTTTGTATAATATCTTAGAAAATACATTCATTTCTTTAACCATCTTTTATATCTATTTACAGAATATTTCCAAAGAAAGATATCACGAACTACTTACTCTTTAGTGCGCTGGCAGGAACTGGCTCGTATTTTTATACCAGGGAGCACATGGAAAAAGCTCAAATCAGTACAAGATTGTTATATAGGTAAGAAGGGTTAAATTTTGTATGTTTATTGATGCAAACTATACGTGCACTAATTATTATGTTGTACTTAATAGTGGTACTGGAGCATTGTTGCTGAGTTTTGGTTCAGTTTTGATGTGGGCTGTTCTACGATCCATTGTACCACCAAATCCAACTCTGTGCACTTTAGTTGGTATTGGTTCAGGATTGCTAATTATCAAAGTTGGTTCTAGCTATATGGACTATATTGATAATCAGATAGCTAAAAAGTAGATGGCTATTATTGTTTTATTTAATTTCATTTATTTCGCACTAAATTTATTATTAAAGAAAAGAATGATATAATCCATATACCATTGGGTAACTAGATATCATCAAGCTGAATAATATTTGTGGTTTTCTAAATTTTATATGGTTGTCTCTATTTGTAGTAAAATGGATATATTATTGAAAACTATGTTGAGTATTGTTAGACTTTGTGCCTAACAACTATTTATTTACTGTATTTTTTTTTTTTTTTTGTTAAAATAATTATCAATATAGTATTCATTGAAACGTATATCTTATATCCAACTACAGGAGATTGCTGAAGTATACTGAACTAGGTGAGAAGTAATTGTAGAATAGAAAAGAATAATGATTAATTTTTTGAACAGATATTTCAGTATTTAATAGTTGTTTTGTAAATTATACTGATTTTTTGTTTGCATAAGATATACAATGCAAATGAGATATTCATTAATTGTTTTTAGAGATTATTTCTCACTGAAATTATATATATAAAAAATTGAAAAAATATACAAGCATATGATATTATTTGAATATAACTTCATTTTCATGAATGTTTTTGCATTTTACTAAATGGATTGCACAGATAGTGTTAAAAAATGTGTATAAGCATTCTAATAGCTGCAATTTTTTCAATACAAATGCAGTTATTGTTTTTTTTTTATGGCATTTTCTAATGCAATCAATTAAAATATATATAAAATTATTCACATCACTTACCAAATAATTCATGTTATCAATAGCAATCTGTAATAAATATTTCATTAACTTAACAATAAGAAATTTGTAATTACTTAAATTAAGTTAAAGGAATTCCATATAAATGCTTGTATTTAGAATTTGTGATACCAAAGATTGTATTTCATGTATTGATTCATATTCGTTGTACAGTTCTGGTATTGATGCTAAAGAGCTGTATATCGTTCACCAATACTCATTGCTAATTTGTGTCCTCCTGTCAAAAATTTGTACATATAAGTTGAGAAAAAAATGAATGCAAATATTACACGAACAAATACGAGTCTAGTTTTAATAGAAATTATTTTTATTTCTTGTATCCTTAAATGATAAATAATTTTATATTCTACCTATGCAAGGAATATGTGATTTATAAACAATTTTATGTTTTTAATATATATTTTAGAATGTTTGATAAAAATTAACAATACTTGCAAACGATAATATACAATATTTTCCAAATTTTAGTTTTATAATATTTAAGTGAAAAGAATCATATCGAATATCTACAAATGTCAGTATCATTAAACGTTAGACTATAAACAACAAAACTTAGATTGGTTCCAGATTAAAAAAGACAACAAACATTGTAGGCGGTAGAGGTTTTATGGTATATTTGTCAATATGCTATGAAATAGATAAACATAATCATCTAATACTCTCACTAATAATAATGTAATGAATATGCAACACATCAGTAAGACACTCAACGTGTATTTCGACTAAAATTAGTCAGTGTTATACGAATCTCGTGCACGTTAGGTTGCAATAAAAATAAATGACAATAAATAATCAAAATGCAAGGATGAGTGCTGAAGAAGTACGTGAATAATATAATTGACTCGAATCATGATTGTTTAAGTTAAGTGATTCGTATGTCATCACTATACAGCGATATTCCGCGGTTATTGTTATTACATATATAAAATTTTATACAATAGAAAAAAAAAAGAAGAAAAATTTAATTAAAACTTTATCTTTTTTAATTTTATAAAAAACGAGAGGTATATCTATGACAGCTTAAAACTCTGTCCATTCATTATCGTGTAGTTTATTTTATTACAAAAGGCATACGAAAGTCGTTTGAATAGCCCGCCATTTTTAATCTTAAAGATGATTTCTACATATCTTACATATTCTTATTTTACAAATTCTCTGTACATTACGTACACGTTTAAAAAAATTGATATTTTTTTTTTTTATATATTTTACTACCAATGCAATGTGGTCCATATTATACATATACCCGTATTAATCGAGCATTAGTGATGATTTCTATAAATTTTCATAATATGCAACATAAAACGCACTTAACGCGTTACCAACCGATAAATTACCGACAGATTCGATGAGTTAGTAAAACGCATTCGAAGTTAACGTACGAAATTACGATCATACTTTTTTAGAGTTAATCAAATAAAATATTAATTATTCCGAAAATGTTCAACTTTTGTATTATATTACTCATGTGAATAATTCAAAATCCATGAGAGACTAGGATGGTGGAGTTATGTGTTGGCTCGAAAAAGGAGTATTATTATCGGCCTATTGATAGAAAAATCGTCTGTTAATCGAACTTCCAATATTGGTAAGAAACTTCTTCGAGCACTTTTTTCTTCATGTTTCCTTCATATGAACACACACATATATATACACATACATACATATACACATATATATATATATATATACATACGTATTTATCTTAGTCCTCAACGAGTTTTATGAATCTTCATAAAAAATTCTTCAACGGTCTTCAATGATCCTTTGTATAACGATGATGATGATTCTTCTCGGAATAATCGATCGAAGACATCGAGAGATTTTATTTTCCTTCAATTAAACGTATATATGTGTATACATTCATATCGTACGATTCGTTGATGATATTAAAGTATCTCTGGTATCGTGTAAAGTATGGTTTTCGTGTAAATGCTCGTGCTGCGTTTGAGGACTCGTAGAGGAGGCTAAACTTTTCGAAAGTACATCGACGATATTTTGCGTGACCCTTTCAATGGCATCACCTACAACCCTTTCCGTGCTCGTCTGGTGCGAATGCTTCGATTTCCTTCCAAGTCCTTGCTCGTGAATAATATCTTCATTCTCGTTTTCATCCTCGTGTTCGTGAGAGTGCGAATGCGAGGATTCGTGCAAGTGTGAGTGAGAATGCGAATGCGAATGCGAATGCGAATGGGCGGCTGTAAAAAGAAAAAAAAATATAATTAATTAATCATCGGTTATTGTTAGAAATATGCTGACTGTAAAGGTATTGACGTCTTTACAAATTTATTTTTCTCTTAATCTAGTTCTATCAACTGTAATTATTTTGTTTGTAATAATCATATTACGTAATTATTTTTTTATAGAAATATAGATATATGTTGCATAATTAAATCGTGTTTAAATTATAATATTTAATATTATAATTCCGTTAATATCTATTTTCGTTACGTTATATTATTTCGTAATAAATTTTTAATTAAAATATATTTCTCTTGATATATGTTTTGTTCTTATATAGAATAATTATAAAAAAATAGTTCGTGTCAATACTATATTTAAGTTATGTAATCAATTAGATACACTTTTATCTCTATACTATGTTATAAGTCGTAAACGATTATGCCGTCGTAATTCAAATTAATGATATCGAATCGATCCATGTAAATGTATTAAATTCGATCTAAAAGTAATTTCTTTTCAAATGAACATTTTATAATGGATCGATCCATCTTTAATTTGGGAAATGTGAAAGAGAGGATAAAA